>NC_089815.1:10341125-10558625 GCF_029633855.1 Hoplias malabaricus | reverse complement strand
TAGGAGAGGCTTGGGTTCATCCTCTCCCCGAGTCCTCCATCCACTGATTGTTTGCCTGAGGATGAATGAGAACACAACACTGCTCTGCTATCTGATTAGGTGGGGTTAATTACTGCGCTGTGGTTTTGTGCTGGCTGCATGTGAGCTGCGGCAGTAAATAGATGGGTCCCGCTTAATGCCCAATCAGAAATGAATTTTAATTAACTCCGAGGCGTGCGGCCCACTCTCCCGGCCAGCTCTGGGTCACCGCTGCTCCCGGATCGCTGTGGCGTACTGCAGGGGTGTGTAGTGGGCCCTCTTGCGATACAGAAACAATAGAGTGTTCCATCGTTCGCTGACTATCAATACATAGGGGAGACATGATCCGTGTCACAGCACCGGCTGGGAGTAATTTATAGGCTGAATAAGGGGGTGAGAGATGGTGGGGGGGGGGGGGCTCACTGGTATGTAGCACAAGCTGACATGCCCTTGATACCCTGGTGCAATGATGAACACCAGTTCAGTCTTATACCTCACCTGTCACTTCCCAAAATGACAGTCTACATTCCAGACTCGGTTGGACAGTACTGGTCAGTCAGTTTTGCCCATGGATGGGAAGTAAACTGGAGGAAAGGGGGAGAAATATGAAACGATACATGACTTCTTTTCCCTTAACTTTCACACCGCTACTTTCCGCATTCATTTGCTTTTGCATTCAGAGCTTTCAGAGCATTGAGCCCTTTATGGCACTGTTGCCATGGTCTGTCCAGTTTTGTGTGATTGGATTAATTGTGTGTCATTCACTTCAGCTAGAGGTCAGCAAACATACATTCTCGGGCAAAAGCCATCAATCTCTCAGCCTCCAGAAATGAAAAGTCAGACTTGTCAGGCTGAGAGCAGAGGATCAAACAATTGATTTCAGGGCCAGTGGAGTATCCCTCTGTGCTTTGACCACTACATCCTGCTGCAGTTTAGATATAATTACAGATGATTGGAAAGCATAGGCCACATTATCTACTCTATAGTGGGCAAATATAACATAGAACAGTCAACACCTTTTCAAATAAACAAGACTGAAAAGCTTCTATAATAAAAAAACTATTTATTTTTTCCCTTAAGGACCTTACAGTGGATGACGTTGTTTTTAAGCACATCTGTAAATGAGTGATGAGATGTGAGCGTTAAGAATTCCCTCAAAATACAAAAATTCTAAGAACTCTCAAACTGGGGAAGAACCTTTACGTTACAAATAACAGAAGAGTGTGTTCTCTCTGTGACTGTGTGAGTTTCCTCTGGGTGCTTCGGTTTTCCCAAAGTCCAAAACCACAGGTTGGTCGGTGGATTGTTTAATCAAACTTGCCCACATCTGTGAGTGTGTGAATGTGTGATGACCAGTGATGACAGGTCCAGGGTGAAGCATATTTATATTAATTTTGATGTTTACATGTAGACATTTATACCATTATCTTTTACAAAAATTGTTCCGTAGGGAACTCAAAGCCTTTTGTGAAAGTGTTTCTAAAACCACTTAAAAAATCAAATAAATAAATAAAATTAAAACATGAAAAATCATTTACCTGAAAAAAGCCCCTAGCTTGGCTAATCAAGCTCTATATTGTAATGATGTTTAATAGAGACCATAATTAAGATTATCCCAAGTAAATAACAGATTGCACGGCAGATCCTCTCCTGCTGACAAACCGAGCACTCGTGTAACCTCTGCATCTCCTCTAATGGTTATCTTGCTTGGATCTCCCTCTTAATTGGTTAAAAGTCTCCTCGGGGCAGGTCCAGAGCATGGGCCCCACCATGGAACAGCAACACTTTCATCACAGACATAACAGCGAAACAATTATATTAGCGGAGCCCAAACGCACCCAGTCTCCTATCTGCCCACTAATCAAAACATGGCCCATCTGTTGTGTCTCCAGCAAGGATTGTTTATCTGAGTGTGGAGAGTGGCTACTCATCACTGCACAGAGCTACTATAAATACTGTAATGGCAGTTAGATATTAAAAGGGGTATCCACTGGGATAGGGTCAGGTGTCAGGAAAGGGGTGCCAATAAAACACCAACGTGGTTAAAAAGGAATGAGGGGTCCTCTTTGATGAGGGCATCTTTAGTCTTCTCTCTCTCTCTCTCTCTCTCTCTCTCTCTCTCTCTCTCTAGCACAATCACTAACACCCCCTATCCCATTTGTACACCCACCCTCACACAGACACACACAAACACTCAACATAGTCAGGCGCGCGCTCAGACACACACACACACACACACACACACACACTTTCCCTTAGCTGTGCTTTTGTGTTTTGTCAGAATTAATGAGAAAAGTTCCCTTGCCCTAGGGGTAATTAGTGTCCTTGGAGTTAAATAAGCTAATACTTAGACACCTCTGGCACAAGCAATTATGTTTGTGTATTGAATAATTGATTCAAAGAGGGGAGGGGAGGGGGGGAGGAGGGGGAGGGGCCGCTAATCAGATCTGAGCATAATGAATTGATTTAATTAACAGGGGAATCCGCGCGGGTCTCGGGGAAGCGCGCGCGCATTTATTCAGCCGCGCGAGTCGAGCCGAGCGCATAAATTGGGAGAGAGAGAGAGAGAGAGAGAGAGAGAGAGGGAGTGAGAGAGAGAGAGAGAGAGAGAGGCGGCGCGAGCATGCGTTTGGCTTTTGGCCGCTTACAACTGGATTTCTCCGCTACAGTTACAGTTTCGCGCCATACGAACGACACGAGAGGAGCGTTTTACGGAGAGAGTATAGAGAACGAGATAGAGGAATAGAGAGAAAGAGAGACAGACGTGGACGATAGTCGCTTAACGTTATTCGTTTGTTTCCCTCCGTGTCGCGCATGGAGCGGAGCGCTCGTGTTCATTTAACGTTTCCTCAGCCGTGCTTCCAGCGTAGCGTGGATGTGTAACTCCGGCGCGAGAGAGGCAGCGCGTGAAACCGTTAACGTCGAGAGAGAGAGAGAGAGAGGGGGAGAGAGAGAGATTTTGACAAAAGCACCGCGTGTGCGCCGAGCATACATGGCTTTCCGTCACTGACACTGAAACCACGGCTCTCCGATTAAAGCTCACACGGACCCAGGAACGTTTTTCTCCCCTGCCGTCGTCCCGTTTTTTTCTTTCCTCCGTCGCTCGAGCCGGTCTCCCCCGCTTCTTCACACCGCCGGGCGACTCGTGAAGCCCGCTGGAGCCGAGAACGGACCGCCGCCTGGAGCCGGACTCCTCCTTCCTCAGGACGATGGTATTAGATAAAGAAGAAGGTAAGCAAGTGGGGCATGTGCGTTGAGAAATTAATTGCACTCAATTTTATACGTCGTTGGAGCGCTTTCCATCACAGCTGGTGTTGTTACTAAAGCAGCTGCACAGTAACACGGGTCTTAGTCCCAAGTGAACAAGAACTCCCTCAGAACAAGAAGGTCCACTGAGAGACAGCAAGACTCAAAGGAAGGGACGTAGTCTACCTGTCAAGACAGGAGTAGGTCACCGCGCGAATACAGAACGATGGGTTTATATCGCATGTACACTATTGGATATACTAAAACAAAAGACTATAAATAAAAGATTTGAGCCTTTAGTTGGACAACATTAGCCGTTAAACCCGTGACTGTTCTTGTCGGAAAATAGGCGACTAATAAAGTCTTCAAACAGCCGTCACAACCCCTGGTAGAATCTTCCAGAGTGAACATAAGTAGCTATAATACACTGACACTGGCCTCGTTAGGGTTTAAAGTCGAACACTAAAACAACTACGGCCATTTTATTTCCAGGGTATTCGCCGGTTTGGTCCGTTTGTAGAGCTGACGTAGTGTTTTGGTGGCGCGAAAACGAGTAGCTTACTTTTACCGCCACTGACAACAAACGCTGTGGAGAATTTATGAGGGAGACGAGGGAACACACACACACACACACACACACGTTGAGAAAAGTGCTGTTGTGGTTGCCTACTTACTACTGAACTGAATTTTATTCCCTCGTCATCATCCTCCTCTTCATCACGGTCGTTAACCGTGTTGAGTGTGAATTTTCCATGTTTTCATAAAGACTAGCATGATGCTACCTTCAAACTAAAGTACACCCTTGACAGGAAATAGTTTGCTAACTCCTGTTTCAGTTGATTACATCCTCTTATAATTCCTTCCCTGCCCTGCTGTTGAATGTACGTCTGTTTTATTCTGTTCACTTGTATGCAGCTATTGTTATAGCATAAGAAAATTCATATCTAAATACATGTATGTAATTCTGAAGCTAGCCCACAACTTTGATGTTTGTACAAAGCTCTTTTTTGTTTGTTTTTTTCTTTTTAGTGAAAAAAAAAACTGCTGTTAAAAAGGTCATTTAACCTAAAATGGGCTATTCTTGTCATCTTTCATGGCATATTGTCATCTCCCACATTGTAGCTAGGGGCCCTTTTCCCCCCCTCAAAGTAATGGCTTTCATTTCAGAGCCATTATTTATGTTTGAAAATGGATATTTCATATCTCTTTGAGCCCGGCTTCCTTTCACTAACCCATCTAAAAACCAATAAAAGGGATTGGCATAGAGGCATAAATTGGTCTGTCTCGCTGAATACGTGTTGTGCTAATGTACCCGGATTAACTCAACTGTAAATTGTCTCCTTTGGATGTCTGTCTTGCTAAAAGTCCCCCCCCTATATGATTCATGATTCAGATTGCTTTTAACAGCTATTGGCTAAGCAATATGGGAAATGTACAAGGTGATGCAAATGGCATTAGTGGGAGAGGATGCACAGGAGCATGTAATGCAGTCAATACTACATTAACTACTGATGCCCAATTACAGAAGCGGAGAGAGTGGCTTTTAGGAGCATTAGGACTTGCAGAAAAGCTTAGATCACCTGCTGCTCATTGCCTAAAAGCTTCACCCTTTGCTTGCTGGGGCCGACCAACTGCGCTGGCATTTTGGCAGGCGACTGAGGAGGCAGACTGGAGCTGCTTTCACCATCTGACAGATGTGGGCTCCTAGTGTTTGGCTTACCTGTATACTAAAATATCAACGCACTTAAGGCCACAGTGACCACAAACACCATCATCCAGTGTAATAACTCCATATTGATTTATGTGTTTGTGTGTGTGTGTGTGTGTGTGTGTTTGTGTGTGTGTGAGAGAGAGAATGAATGACACTATGAAGTAATCTCACCATCTACACGAGCACAAAACCCATGTTTACTCATACAAACAGCATTATGTCTCAGTATGAGCAAACACAAACAGGGCTTCTGCGCTTATTCACAACTTGCTCTGTGTATCGGGAGATCATGTTTCAGATTGAGATAATAACCCTCAAATATATATTTTCCCAGCTCTAGCAAAAGTCAATGAATTTGTAATGCGCTGTAACTTATTCAATCAGGGAAGACACAAACCCTGCTGTTACTGGAGGGCTCTGAGTCATCTAGACCCTGGAGAAAAATAATCACCTTGTTTCTTTCTCCCCAAAGTGTCGTTTTAGGAAAGTAGGGTACAAACAAGCCCTGACTATTTTTAACACACACACTAAGCATTCACTTTCTGACCCAAAATATAATCAGAACTGTTATCTGAGCAGCTTTTATTAGCATACGAGTGGAAATATTGGGTCATTCTTGCTTCTCAGACTTAGTACACAGCGCACTGGGCTTGGACTACAGTGATATGTCACCTATGGCTAATCTCATAACTCGCTGCTGTTGCTTTGCTGTATGTACCCAGTTTTTACTTGTTTCATCTTGTGTCAGATTCTTTGAACTTACTGACGTTATCCCCTTTAGCAGAGAGATCTGACAAGTCTTCTCTGTGTTCTTGGACATCTGATCCACTCTTAAGCTACCGTATATGTAGTTATTTGCTAAAGTAAGTGACCAGTAATGTTACAACAAAGAGGAACAGCTGTGATTTCAGTCCTTGCTTTGACATTTTTAACATGATTCATTCAAAGAAAATAGATGTTAATATGCAGGGTGACTATTTCTCTTTTACCTGCCAAAAGACTTGTCCCAATTGACTTTTTAATTCTTGGATGGGAGAAACAGCAATTCAGCCATTTCCTTTTTTTCCTTTAAGGTATTAAAACTATCTTCTTCAGCAGGAATAATTGGGTTCTCATTGTAGACATGTCCTGGGCTGATCATTCGCACCACTGAGCTCTGTAAGAACATGGGGATGAGGGGGAAGGCAAAAAAAAGCCCCTTCCTATTCTTCACACTGATGATAAATTCCTGGTTACATTTTCCCCTTTAATTTATGACCCCCACATTCTGGCTGTCCAATGAAATTTGCTCATTCACAAAGCATGTGATTGAAAAGTAATGTTTCAAATGAATACAGGTCCCCCTGATCTGGCGGCAGCTGTAATAAAACTTGAAGCTTGGGGCTGCGATTTTTATTTTGAAATAATAAGAACTGCTTCATTCTTTACTCGAGTTACCATGGTAATTCTGTCTTGTAGCTATGTTATATTGATTTAGGAAGTGGACAGTAATATTTCTTTCCTGTTATTCCCCTTTCTGCGAGTTGATTTCTAATTTCCACTTGGAGATTACTTTTATACATTCCTTAAGTCCTTTCCCTTTTCCCCCCGCCCCCATGCCTGCAATGTAATTTTCTCCCTTGTATTTGCTATTTTCAGAGATTATTGGCTTGGTCTTCCTCTAAATTAAACTTGCCAATTTCAAATATTGAAATTACATCAATGTTTTTCTCGCCCCAGGTCTCTCGCAATATTACGCCAGGATTCAGGACCTAATACTCGCGGTCTCTAACTTTTATTGCATCAACCTGGGGAAAGTCTTTAAAAAACATTTCTCATCGTGCGGTTACAGAGCAATATCTCCATAGTATTTACCTCTTGTCTATGACGCAGGCTTGAAAAACGTACCCGAAATGAGCCGTTTACATTGCGGTGTTCCTGTGAGATTCTGTGTCTAAGACACGGCGAGAGATTCCATCAGATCTTCTGTGATCTACCATACAGTACAGTTCTCCAAACTCAATTCTGTCTCTTTCTCCCAAGGCTCCAGATTACTATCAAACTCATGCTGTCTCACATCAGTGACTGCAGATGTAGATCATCGCCATCATTTCACTGCAACTCAAAGGGGGTCTGATAGGGAGAAAACGAGAGAGAAAGAGCACATAAAAAAAAGTGAAACAACGAAATACACAGAGTCATGTTCAAGTAAGTGCACCTGTCTCTGATGCAAATGGCCGCTCTGGTCAGGACTAAACAACAACTCCATTATGGTCCCTCCCAGAGTTCTACGAGAGTGCACTTTTATTAAAGACAGAGAGGTATACACAATACGCTGTGCCACACGTTTGGGAGCCTCTCAGACATTAAAGGGAGCTGCATAAACACTCCCTTCACTTTCATATGCTTTGTGTGAACCTCATGTTTTTAAGTGTGGAGGGTTGGGTATGAGGTGGTGGGGGGGGGCTCCCCTCCACTCCATTCCATTTTTTATTTATTTTATTTTTTTTGATGCGTAATGCTATATGTATTGCTAAGTTCAAGTAAACATTGGTTTCTCAAAGCTCCAAGGACACACACTCCATCACTAAGGCGTTGGGAACACAGAAAACATTTTATATCGTCCTCAGCCACGCTGCCACTGAGATGAATCGTCATTTTTAGGCTACCTTTTAAAATGTCTCGAAGCAACCTTATCTTTCACCTTGAGGCCCTGAGATGGATGCAGACAGGTGCTATGTTATAGAAAAAAAAGAGAAAAGAAAGAAGGGGGGGTGAAGGAGGGCTGGCCTTTGTGCTATACATTGTGTGGGTATAAATATATAGATATATAGATAGGTCTATAATAAGTACAGGCAATTGGGCCGTCTGTATTTTCTTTGAGGTGAAATTTGGTGGACTTTATTTGAGATGTGTAAGATGTGGCACTGTTATAAGTGCATGGGGGCCTGGCAAGTGATGGGTCCTCCCAGCGGATTTGCTCCAAGTAATAGAACATATGCTCTGCTGGAATAGGGGTATACAGCTACATATTGATGATTTTACAGTAGGTGGTTTTTAATTTACTTTCCTTTGGTCTTTAGACCACATGTTATTCCCTAGAGTTTCCTTGTTGTAGCCGCTCTTGCTGCCACTTTGCTCCAAGGTTGAGTCGCCTCGCCTGCTCGGGCTATTGTGTGTGTTTGTGTGTGTGTGTGTGAGTGAGTGTGTGTCATACTGCTCCTCTTGCAGCAGGTCGTCACACTTGGCTCCATTTCATCACAGTCTCTCTTCCATTTCTGTATTTATTTATTTGTTTATTTATTTATTTACCTCCATCCACTCCTCAGCCACCCCCCCCCCCTTGTTTTTGGCTTTACAGCACACTCACTGCTCATCCTGTGAAGTCACTTTTTTCCTCCATCTCTCCATTTCTCACCAACTTATTAAAAAGTAACATTAAAAACATTATTAAAAAATAAATAAATAAACTCCACAGATGGTCATGCTAATGGAATAAATGGATACAAATGAATATAAAAGAATGCTGCGATTCGCCTGTAGGTCTCGTCCTCTGAGCCAGCAAACTCCTCCGTCCGCGAGAGTCAGACTTTTATAAACTCTCCTCATTAACCTTATCACATTCTGTAACTTGATAAAAGCCTTCCTAATGATATCTACACTGATACCCGCATTTGGCTCTAATGAAGTTTGAAAGTGCAGCTCAGGGTATCGTAGCTGTTCATTAGTGCTGCGTTTAAAAAAGGCAAGTGTTGAATGCTGTCCTCGCGTGCCACACCGTGTCAGATTCAGCCAGTAAACATCCGACAAATTGCTGTGAAAAGATGGCGAAAAAAAAAAGTGGGCTTTGAAAGGTATTTAGAGGCACAAAAGGAGAGCCTTGTTGCTTTTTCGAAATGTTTATGAGCGAGTGATTGCTGTTATGAATCATTTATGTGGAAATGGAATACTGCGGCGTAGTTGTAGCCGTGTCTGTTTATGTGCAGGAGTTTCCATCTTGTTACAGACTGATCTGCCATTATGCCTATTAGCTAGAAGACCTTGTTTAATCCCTCCTGAAACGCTCCCCTGATACATATTTGTTTGTGATGCTTATTGGCTGAAGATAGCTGCCGTGCACTATTGAAGGCTATGGCTGTGCTGTTGTTGTTTTTGTTGTTGTTTTTTTTTTAAGGTGTGTGTGTATGAATGTGTACAAGATGATATCCATGGATATTTACACTGTGCCTACATGTGTGTGTGTGCTCTGAAGAAGTTGGGTCCTGTGGAGACTCTCATTAATGCAGAAGTTGTGTGCTGATTTCTGTTTTCCAGGAGAGCTGTTAGGGATTAGTGAACCCAGGGAGGGGGATGTGCAACTGAATTATGAAACAGGTAATGCTTTTCTGCTCAAGATGTGATTTCAATTTGCCATTCCAGGAGGGAGGAAACTAGTCAAACATTTTTTAAAAGTGCTTTAATGTTTCTGCAGATTGTAGCCTTCAGATGCACTGACCCAGCGACATGCCTGAGTAAATACATTACCTTTCTGCTGCATTCAAAAAACCATGTTTATTTATATGCCGGACCTTTAGGAATTTCTAAGATACTTGAATATGTGCACATCTTTGGACAAAATAGTCCTTGCAAATAGTTTTCATACATCATTGTGTGTGTTTGTGCATGTTCTCCGCATGTATTTGCATTGCAGTGAGCGTATGCTCATGCTGTTATGGTAAATTAATGTATAAGACCACAATATGTTTAATTTAAGTGCTTAATATTAAAATATTAATATATTTCTTGTTTAGTGGTGTATTTTGTCTGTACTTTTTTTTCTCTTAACCTTATAGGTAAGGTTAGACCATACCTATTTGCGCTTGATGCTGTGCTGTGTGATCTGGAACAGCGACCCCATCAGAACTGGAGCGTAAAAACAAGTATCATCAGGTTTTTGCAAAGTGCGTTTGTCCATTCACAAGAGCGCTTTTTGACACACAAGGTGTTTTCTTTTCCTCACGTGAAGTTGTTTTAAATTGGATCAGGCTGCTTCTCTTGGCAACGAGCATTCTAAATATTTTATTGCAACAATCATTCGGGTTTTCCCACCATTTGAAGCACTCTCCGGGGTTAAGTTCAATACCTTTATAGTTCAGAACTATGTATTGGGAGTGTTTCTTAATTTAGCTTGTTACTCGTTCTACTTTTAAAGACTTGAATGTTTTCATGACACAAGTGAGCTTTTCAATATCTGGGGATGGTGATCCAGATTATTTACATTGTTGCTGTGAAGTCTGTTCTTGTGGAAGTCATTAAGTTAATTTGCATACTATTTGCATGTACATTATGTTCTGATATTAAAAATGCAAATGTTGTGCATAGTAATGAACATTTGGTGTATTATGTCTGCCTTGTTGCACTTTAGAAGGATGCACTTTAAAAATCTTATTGTGATAATTATTGAGATCAATCAATACAGAAAAATGAATCGTGATCCCATTTGTTTGGCCACATCGCCCAGCTCTAATTCAGACTAAAGTATATGTGTCACTGCCAGCTGTTTGTCATGTAGTAAGCTCTGAGAAGCAGCTGATCAATACTTAGAAAACTTGTACAGACCTAGTTTATGCAGGCAATATTTATCCCACTTAAGACAAAATAACAATATATTTTTCCCCCCTCTCTATCAGACAACATAATGAAAACTCTTCGCAACTCAATAAACTTGGAAATGTATGCAATAAATCTATAATAACCATCTCTATATAAAGAACAGATTTGAAAAAAAGGCAAAGAAATATATGGAGGAAAAATCCAATATGACCAGTGTAAATGTGTTCCATACAAATATTACAAGGATATTAAAATCTATTTCTATTGCATTTTGGGACACGCACGCACATACACATACACACAAACACAAGAGTAAGGCACATAGAAATAGTGAAGAAAGTTTGAGAGAGCTAACTGCTAGCTGTCCATTTAATGAGACAGCAGCTTGCCAATCCATCAACGGTTGACCTTCGATAAATCAAACCTTGAATAACTCATTAAACAGTGATTGGCGCTTTGTTTGTGTTTTTCCTTAAAGGCGAAGGGCGAAGTATCGGAGAGGTTGATCGATGCTGAGCCTGAGTTTGCTGCACGGTTTGGTTTGATCCATTAGTGAGTGGCAGCTGCGATCCACGCACTCTGGCCACTCCGCTCCGATTTAATTGAAATTGGAAACTGAGCACAGGCCGTAATAACACTCCATCCAGCCCCTTTCTGCAAGCCAGTGCCCCCCGCCCACCCCCCCGTTCCTTGTCACACTTAAAACGTGATGGTCTCCCGTGGACTGTTGGAGCCGATAATGGAGTGGCCATTCCATTTAACTCTTGAGTTCTCCTGCAACATCAATAACCTCTGATGGTGTGTCCATTCACTTGGAGAGATCTCCTCTCTGCTGTGGAGAAGGATAGTAGTCACAAACACGGAAGTGGGCACATGCACACACACATATACTTCGTCTACAGACACAAGACATGACGTAACTCAATATTGCTGCAGAGACAAGGGTGAAAGTGTTGCATGTTATAACATGCGCTGAGAATAACCATGAAATCCAGCTTGTGCTTTTACATATTTGGTGGACATTTTTAATCATAACCCTCTCAAAATATCCATATACTAATGTAACCCAGTAACATAACTTACACAAAAAAGGGTCCTCTTTGTGTTAACCATCCTGCTACAAAAGCGCCTGAGGTGTTTGGAGCATACTAGCATTAGTAGCAATTTGGACCCTACTTCATTATTTACCCCATAAGGAAAGTGAGTGCTCAAATGACATGGGAGCCTCCCTCACCAAACAAATGCCCCCCGTGGTGAATTTGCATTATTCGACTTTAAACGGGCCCAAATGGGGTTCTGCCATGCCGAGTTCCCTCCATTTCCAAGCCCGCAGCGCAGCCCTGAATGGCACACCTGTCTCCTGACATATCCTTTTGAAATAATAAGTGAGCGGTAATTGCCAGCAAGAGGGGCATTTCATACATCACTTTCTCACCTTGGAAGTGACACAAACTTTAGAAGGCCTACATTTATTCGTAGCCAAATGCAATTTGAACGCCGGCTAAAAAGTGTTTTGGGCATTATTGTGCAGCCGGCGTTTAAAATAAATAAATAAATAAATAAATAGACAGACAGTGACAGTGCTAATGGTTACATTCTTGCCAGAAATCATGAAGTGGCAGATAAGATTGTCCCCCTCTTTTTCTCAAAGTCTGAAAAGATCTGGGTTATGGAATAGCTGGATTCCTTTTATTCAGATGCTAATTCAGCCTGCAGGAGAAGAAGAGGGAAAAATGAATCGGGTTCGTATTTATATACATATGAGGAGACGCATTCATCAGCGAGGGTTATTGACAGCGTTTGGCTTTCAGAGCGCTAAATGGAGACCGTAGCCACACAGTAAGGCCTGTAGCAAACGTGTTCTCTCGGCCAACTGTAGGGAGCGCGGGTCAGCAGGGGTGAGGGTTGATTGGCCGGACGCAAGGTCACCCTCTTCTTTTTCTCTCTATCTATCAAGCGTCTGATTTGTTCTCCTGATCTTCCTTCCGTCTGAAACTCTCCAGGGTCTTAGTACTCACCCCTGCATAACAAGGGTTAGGAGCGATGGGCGGACTTTTTCTTTTTCTTTCTCTCCTTTTCCTTCTGTCTTTGCCTGGCTTTCGCTTTTTCTGAAGGAGGCATGACAGCTCAGCTTCCAGGAGTGTACTCTATGCTCCATGCTAGCAACCCAGAGCCCGTGTGCTGGAACAAGTTGCCTCCTGTAATAATTCAGGAAAAAAAAAACGCAGCCAGGTTTTTTTTCCTTCATGTTCATCAATAAATAAATAAATCTGTAATGAATTTAATTAGAAGTCTGTTGCATATCTCTGTGATACATTTCTTTTAATTAACCCCATGTGAATAAATTAAAAATAATAGGGGGATTGAAAAGTGTGTGTGTGTGTGGGGTGGGCGTGAAATATGTGCACATAGACTCTCACACACTCCTTTTCTGTCTCTCTCTCTCTCACTCACTCACTCACACACACACACACACACACACTCACTCACACTAATGAAGTTATCTGTTAATTGGTAATGCGTCTGTGAGCCAAAGCCTTAGTGAGCAAACGGGGCACCAGGAGCTAACAATGCGCTCAGTAAGCCTCTCAGACTGGACTAGAGTGAGAGAGAGAGAGAATACAAGGAGAGAGAGAGCAAGAAAGAGCCTTGGGTCTTAGTGCTGACTTCAAGTGTAAGAAATGTGCCTCTGACGTGATGGAAATGACCGGCTGGGCCTGGAGAAAAGCAGCCTCCTGTTTCCAGGCCCAGCTCTGCCCAGACTCCCCACGCTGCCGCTCTTGAAGCTGGGCCAGTGTTATTGCAGGCCTAATGCGGCCGCCTCATTTGGGCCGGATCAGGAGTAATTATGCTGGGGGGGAAAGTGGCTGCCGACCGCAGGGGTCAGGACACTTGTAACATGTGAAAAGAGCAATTATTCCGGGAGACAAAACCCTCCCTTATCCCGGGCAGTGCCAGGGTCACTGCGAGGGAGCGGAGCGGCTCCGTTTCACCGGGGCTTATTAGCGGCAGCAGGCTGCTAAAGTTTGCGAAAGTGCATCGCGTTAATGAACACCCCCCCTTCCACTTCCACCTCCTCCTCCTCCTCCTGCATAGACTGCGCCAATTCTCTCTTTTGCCCCCCCCACCCCCCTCTCTCCCTTACCATGGGTGCTAATTATGTCATAATCACAGCATGCAAAGCCAGGCAATCGCTTGCACAGAGCACGGGTTTCATACACAGACAATAAAAGCCCTGCCTAAGAAACATGCCTCAGGCCTCTGTACGCTGTACGCCATCTCGCAGAAGCTCCTCTCCGCTAACACGAACCGTGACGTGGAGCTTTAAGAGCTGTCTTTGCCTGTGGAAAACAGGTGAAAACACATCTCCTCCCATAACTGCGTGCTTAGTGAACATGACACGAGGCACGAAGAATCAATACGATGCCAGACCAGTGGAGTGCAGGCTTATCGTCTCAAATCCACTCCTTTATTCGTTTGTCTGCCGTACAGCTGGCATATTCCACCTGACATTATTACCAGATGTCTTGTGTTTTGTCTTTGGCAGCACGGCAGAATGAGTGTCTACAGGCTCAATTACCGTAATGATGTGAGCTGATTGAAAGGGGCTGATTCCTGCAGACAATGGCAGGACATCTGCCTGAGTTCCCCATTAACCTCTACAGCGGCCGGCCGGCCTGCTGACAAATTTGAGTCCGGATTGCCATGGACACGGCATTTTACTGTGCGAGTGCTCTCTCACAACCTGGCTGCTTTGGATTAGCTTGTGGGGTCTGCGATATCAAATGTTGACGTTAAAGCATTCATTTTTACCAACAAATGTGAGCAAAGAGTATTTCCAAAAGTATTTCTCGAAAGTGCGCCTTGCATGAAAATAAAAATTGCTTTGTTTTGACTAAATCAAACAGTTTGTACTTCATGGAGTGGGTCCACCAATGACCTGCTGAGATATTTGAGTCCATATGGCCATATGGTTTGAGGGCTCTCTCGCAACACTGCTGCATAGCTATGGGTTAGCTAGTGGGGTCCGGGATGTAAAATGTTGACATTAAAGCATTCATTCTTATCAACAAATGTTAGCAAAGAATATTTACAGTCCACCAATGGCCTGCTGACAAATTTGAATCCTAGATTGACACTGCGGCTAAGCTACCGATTAACTAGGGGAGTCTGTATTGTAAAATGTTGACGTTAAGAAAGCATTTATTTTTATCAACCAACCTAAGCAATGTATATTTGCAAATGTATTTTGTAAAAAGTGCAATATACAAGAGATTAAAAACCAAATTGACAAACAGTCTGAATCAGGCTGTTTATACTCCACAGAGCGGGTCCCCCGTGTTTAAAATATTTAGTACTAAATATCTGATTCATTCAGGCCTTTAATTATGATTAAATAGGCTGTTTCATAGCGTGAAGAAGAAGCATTGGAAAAAATGTCCGCTCCGTCTATCAGGTCTCGTACATGTTTACAAACACGACACATTCATACATAACCATATGCTTGGGTTGCAACAAGGGGTTAATAAGTTTGAGATAAGTCTAAGTTATGGTGTACGGCATACTGTTTGGTATCAGTAAGTGTTAGATCTCTCTCTCATTCTCTGCTGTTCGTACTTGTATTTTTTAAAGCGCTTCCTCTCCATGCATACATTGCTGATATCATAACCGTGGCTTGTCATACATGAAGAACCTTGCCAAGAGCTTTGCGCCAGATGACTGCTTGTAATCCCTCATACATCTGTACCACTCGCTTCCAGGCGCTAGGGCCCTCTAAATTGGTCGCACATTTTTTTAGGGTTTATATATTTATTTATTTATTCATTAATTTTATGGCTATTTTTGAGTACACATGTGGACTTTGTATAGAGACTTAACTAAATAGAAAAAGAAAAAGTAGCTTGTTTTTGGTTTATTTTTTAAACTTTGCAGGCTTGGACATTTCAAGCATTTATAAATGTGTCCTTTCCTTATTGACCTCCTAATTGAAAACCTTGGGACCGCTAAGTATATGACGGCCAGCAGAAAGGTCCGCTCACCTCAGCCATAGTGTCCCTCACCAGCCTTCTTTCTTTTACCACAGACTCAACCAAGGCCTCGCCACATTGAGGCCTCACTCCACCTAATTGATGGAATCTATTTAATTATAGCAAGTGACCCCCCCCCCCACCCCCCACCTACCAGAAAAGGAGCAAGGACCACAGTTGCACTCATTTATGCTGTGCACTCATTTGAAAGATTAGCCCCGCAACATCACGTACAGTATGAGAGAAGGGAGGGGAGGGGCCCTGGAAAGCAAATCATCTCCTCGCTTGCTATGGTGTTTTTTTTTTCTTCTTTTTTTCTCTTTTTTCTTTCCCCAAAGATACATTGGTCTGCCGTGAAGATGTGATAATTGCGCTGTAATGCTTTAAAACGATTGCTCGAGTGCACGGAAACTGTTCTTTCTCTCTCTCTCTCTGTCTCTCTCTCTTTTTTTTTTTTTTTGCCTCCTCTCTAAACCTTAAATACATCAAAAGGGTACCACGTTGATTTGATTTTTTGATAGCTGCAAAAATGGAACTTGAAATGGGGGCCTACATAGAAATCGGATCCTATCTCTGTAATGGAAAGTACATGGTCTGACAGTTTCAAATGCAAAAAAAGAACGCAACTGTACATATTCGCAAAAGATAAGGTCTTTAAAGAGGAAGAGAGGGGTGGAAAGGATGAGGATGGCAGAGTGTGCACCAAGTATTAATGGTGATTTTTTTTTTGTGTGTCAGTGAGAGATGTTTGGCGAGGCAAAAGCTCTCTCTTAAAGGGAAGGGGGAGAAAAAAAAGCAAGCATCTCCTGGTAGAATATGAATCATGGGCCGGATAGCAGGAGGATATGCTTTTTTCGCGACACGGAATGACACAGGAAGGTCAGCAGCACTTGTATCTGTTAAATGGATTGGATTAAGTGGAAGCTGCCTCCTCGGCTAGCGTCTCCTTTTATAATGTAGCTTTTTTTTTTTTTGTTCTTGGCGAGACGGAGACGGCTGGGTAGGGGAGTTGCTGTTTGGACGACTAGTGTTTTCACGTGCTCCAAAAGTGCGGCGTGACAGGTGCACTCTTGTGCGAGGCGCTTCAGAAACAAAAGCCTGCTTCTTGCTATCAGAGGAACAACACTTGGTTGCCTTTTATATAATGATTTCCGGCGTCATCGCTTTTAGTTTTTCGAATGTGCTGAAAATATATGGCTTGTTTTTTTTTTTTTTTTTTTTCTTTTTCCCTCCCTGTTGTTGTTTCCAAAGCCATATTTCCACAAGTTGTTTTGGAAGCCAAACGTCGGGGTTTCAAAGAGCCCCAGCAGCGAGATGATTAGCTGTGTGAGAATCTGGCTCACCCCACGTTGACTTCGCAGGTTCTGAGAGCCCCAGCAGAACGACAGAATAGAGAGAGAGCGACTCAGACAGAGAGAGAGAGAGAGAGACTCAAATCTAGGTTAGCGAGGAGAGACACGTTCACATTCGAGGCTTGGCATTCTTCTTGTTTCCCACAAACCTGAATTTGTCCAGCTAATTAAAGAGCTGGAACAGTCCAAGGTTACTCAGCCCAGGAAGTGTTGTTCCTGTCTGGAAAGGGTTAAGCTCTCTATTGCTAACTTTGTGTAAAACACAAACGCATTGTTAAAGGGTGGGTGGATGGTATGTGTGTGTTGGAAGGGGAGGGGGCGGGGGCATAAACCAATTACGCGTGGTTCTCCTGAGGTGGGGGGGTGGGGGGAGAACGACCTTTGTGTATAATTAGTTCTCTTATTTAAAGCAAAGATTTTGAATAGAATAACTAATTAGCTGTCATAAAAGGCAAATTAAAGATTTTTGTGCCATCCTTGGGGGAATTGAAAGGAGCCTGATTCCCTAGCTCGCTTGCTTAGACACACACACACAGACACTTTTTTTCTTTCCCTTTCTCACAGGCTGGCTCTCTCTCCCCTCATTAAGACTGTTTTTAGTTCTGTAGAAGGCTGACAGGAGAGCACTGTTGGCGTACCTGCAGAGCGCTCATCTAACAAGCCATGAAATGCAGGTAGAAAGAGACCGCCCTCAGCTAGTGGGGCTTCAATTTGAAGGCTTTTTAGCTTCATTTACACTGAACATTGGTATTTATAGCGAGTTTTGTGATCCTAATGCAGCGGCTTCAAGGGCCTCGTTTTGGTCGAGGTTGGGGGGGGTGGCAAGGAGGGATTAGGATTGGGGTTGGTGGGGGGTGGGGGGTACTGCAGCTAGGTGAGAGTGCTGAAGGGGAAGGCACAGAACTAATTGATGGCTCCCATCAGCAGCGCTGGACCAATTAGCTTCTCCTTTCCGCTCTTCTGATAAAGGAAGAGGATGGCTGAATACCACCTCGTATTCACATTCAAGCCATAAATTTAACTAACAAGGCCTTTCTATTCTCTCTCTCTCTCTCTCTCTCTCTCTCTCTGTCTGTCTCTCCCCACTCCCCTTCTCGTTTTTACAGGGGGTGGCGATGCTAATTATATTACATTCATAGCACCACTGATGTGCAGATAGTTCAGAGTTGCCGAACAAATCTGGATCCAATAAAAGCTCGGCGCACTGGAAGCGAGGGAGCAAGCGAGAGACTGAACGAGAGAATGCGAGCGAGAGAATGCGAAGGAGAAGGAGTTGAGTGTGTTCGTGAGTAAAAACCTGCTTTGATATTCCGAAGAACAAAGTAGCGTGTGTGAAGTAGCTTTGAGGTATTTTACGCTTCTGGTAAAGAGGTGAACGGAAACAGAGAGCGAGAGAGACAGAGAGTGAGAAAGAGAGAGAGCGAGAGAGTGAATGCCCACAGTAGAACTATTGGGTAATGGAGTGCATGCCCACTGGCACCCATTTGTTGATCATGTACAGTAGTGCCATTATAGCACATTAAAGGCAGCGAATGGCATAGAAACCAATGCCTGTGAACCCAGGCGTCCGTAGAGGCACTCAGCTGTCACTGGCTCTGATACATCAACCGACTGATAATGCATTATTCAAATATTACAAAGCCCCACATTAGATCACCAGGGCGACAATAAAAGACCCGATGTAGACTTAGTTAGAGGACGCACGTCTTTGCTCACATGCATTTTATATAGAATTAGCATATCGTCATGGTCCATAGAAAAACACCCATCTCTAAAATAGTAACTTCATAGTAACATTCAGTGGAAGTCAGTATTAAAAGATTGTATTCGTTTATGAATCATTTTGGAGCATTTCTATTGGTCCGTTCATCATGAAACTTTCACACAATGTGAAGGACAGCTGCTGTGTTATAATGATGTAATAAACTAAAAGTCAACAAAAATGGAGATGCATGGTTTTCATTGGACAATGAGGATATACTAGAAAGCATTGACTTCACTAGTATATTATATATATATATATATATTATCTTAACAATGATTTCATTGTGTTCACATCCAAAGCTGACTGTGCCCACATGTGCCTGGGCGTGTTAATGGCCTGATGGTCCGAGGGCTGGTGGCAGGGCTTTGGGCTTGGGGGGTGGGGGGCTGGTGGCGGGTGATGGGGTATAGAGGGAGCGCATGGGGCTTTTTGAGAGGAATGTGTTTTGAAAGCAGCAGCGAGGGAGAGTGGCCAGCTTTGCCACGCATTCTATTAGCCGGATCAATAGCTCAGTGTGGGAGAGTGTCTTAAGAGCTGTTGTGTGCGCTTTCAGCCGGGCCGGACCTGTTAGCGCTGGCAGAGGGGTGCCAGGGCCGCCATTGGCCCGAGGGCGGCTTTTAGTCGCCACTCAAATGTCATGCGGCAGATAGACTATTAGCGTTTAGTGCAGTTATTAAATGGACTTTATTTGTTCTTTAGATGGCTAAAAGGCGCTCTTCAGGGCCGGAGAAGTGGGGGCTGTGGGTTGAGAGGCACGTGACAACACAGCAATTTAGCAGGTTTGGTTTACTCTGCTGGGCTCAAGGTAGAGACAAGTGCAGATGAGTGTAGAAGGAGTAAAGTGTGTGTGTGTGTGTGCGGGTGCAAGCACTTAGGGCCGTGACGTGTGTCTCACTTGGGGCTGAATGCAGGCGTCTTGTGGTCAACAGCGCTTTAAAAGGTTAATGTTAATCCATACCAAACACAGCCCACGAGGAGCTTTTAGCATGGCCGGCGGCCGGATCGCTGCACAAGCTATTAAAATAGCCCGGTGACTAACCTAACACGCCACACAAATGCCTCAGTGAGCCATTGAAATGGAGATTGTTCTAAAAGTGTCCCAGTGCAGGGGCTGCATTCGAGCTGGGATGTGTGTGTATGTGTGTATGTGTTTGTGCGCTGGAGTTAACATCTGTTCCCTGCAAGAGGGGACAGGGAAGGGTGAATGTAGTCCAAAGTGACCCGAGTGAGTATCTGAGGTCCCTAATGCATATGAAACAGGCCCTCGGCACCACAACCCGGAGCTCCGGAGGCACCTGCGCATCCTTATCGAGAAAAAATAAAAAATAAAAAATAAAAAAAGAGGGGTGGGGGAGCACACGAACATGAAAAGTCACCAGTGTTACCAGGGCAGTAAATTATGGCGTTTGCTCTGTTTTTTGTCTCCTTATCGCTACAGGTGTGCCGATGCTCTCCGTCCAGCCCAAAGGGAAACAGAAGGGATGCGCCGGCTGCAACCGCAAGATTAAAGACCGCTACTTGCTGAAGGCGCTGGACAAATACTGGCACGAGGACTGCCTGAAATGCGCGTGTTGCGACTGCCGCCTTGGGGAGGTGGGCTCCACCCTCTACACCAAAGCCAATCTCATCCTCTGTCGCAGGGACTACCTGAGGTAAGAGAGTTTTCCGAGGTGCTGAGCAAAAACAAAAAAAAATCTGATAATAATATATTTATATTATATTATTTTAAAAAAAAAATAAAAAGAGCAAGCAGGGCTACACCAGAAATGCCTTGTTACACCTCGGGCTGTGTGACATTCAGAAAAATACATAGCTCCCCCGACAGGCTAAACACTCTCTGGATATTTCTTTCGGTTTTTTTTTTAATCTACATCCTTTCTTCTCTCTTCTCGTCCTCACTCCTTATCATCCACTTGGCTCCATTTGGAGTGAAGAACTGGCTTTGTCTCTGAGGCTATAGTTGAGGATCAAGCATTCTTGCTCCTGTTCTCAGCACACTGCTACAGATTCCTATTGGAGCCAATTAAGCTGAGAGTTGTGAAAGGGAGCAGAAATGGCTGGGAGTGATCTCCCATATGGATTGTTTAGGTTGAGCTAGTTAGCACTGAGCAGGTTTACACAAATGGGATGTGATGTCCTGTCTTCTCTGAGATCAGACGTGTAGGTTCAGTGATGGAGATTAAAGCCAAGTGTTGGTTTTTATCATTTCTTTAGGGAAATATGTGGGAAAACTAGGGAAAAATAGGCTAACCTACATTGTCAGGGTCAGGGTTATGGCACAAAAGTTTTAAACATGTACATCACATATGAGAATGGCATGAAAAAAAAATTACCAGGTCCATTCCATGTCCTGGTAAGATATAAAAACAAGACTGTTTATGTGTGTACACATGTTCTAGAGGTTCTAATAAGATGATCATGAGTATCTTGGTAAGGTATAAAAAGAAGCATGTGTGTGTGTGTGTGTGTGTGTGTGTGTGTGTGTGTGTGTGCGCGTGCAAGCTCACCCCAGGCAGCACGGTGTCAAACCTCTGGGTCTTAGACTCTGCTTTGCCTCCTGCTTCCGAGCCATCTGCTTGCTAAATTAAACATGATTATTTCCTGGGCGTTAAGTCCTAGTCTCCGGGGGTCTCCCAACCAGATCCAGCCATTTATCCCCCAAGCTGCTGCTCCCAGGGGAGCCCACTGCCGGGGCCCTATCCTGAGCACCGTGGTAGGGGTGGAGGTGGAGAGGGAGGGTGGGGGATACGACCCCCTCTCCTCTATCACTATCCATCACTCCCCACTCCCCTTTTAATGCTGTTAAGATGCAGTGAAAGGAGACCTGACCCAGACCCCCAGAAAGGCCAGCTGGGGCAGATGAGGTAATGATTAGCGCAAAGCAGAATGATTATGGCTACAGTGCCTTGTATGACACAATTAAACATTGAGCCCACCCCTCACTTCAGAAAATGAATGGAGGGATGTAGGGAAGTTAGTTGAGACAGTGGATGATTTATTATATCATCAGAATAGAGAGAAGGACATGTGTCATGTCACACGCAGCCGTAACACAGATACACAATACGTGTTAAGTGAATTGTAAATGAATTGAATTATTTCATTTCATAACAGCACACTGGACACAACATTGTTCTAGTGGCTTAAAAGTGAAGTAGACCATTCTAGAGAAGACAAAACCTTTAGCATCTTTTAAGGCGGAATGTTATGTTTGAGTTAGAAACTGACTGTTAGTTTGTGGATGAAGATTAACTTGTCTCTAAGTGTTTAGTCACAGTTTGAATGACCACAGAACCTAATTTGTAACTCTGAAGGTATACAGCAACTTTCTCAACTCTTTTCATGGTCCCCAATATTTGGAGGTCTCCCCAACATCCAAACGCCTCCAAATGTCATTTCTCAGCCGCGGCTTCACCAGCGACGCACAGAGAGAAAGCCTGAGCCATTTTGTGCTGAGACATTTCATTTGTTTCTCCTTTTACGGAGCCAGGGCTGTGTATAAACACTGAACCTTTTTCTAGTCTGAACCAGTCCAGAACATTTTTAGGGCCACAGTAGGTGACATTGTGGCTCGTACTGGCATCTTTCGTTTTTATTTTCTTGCTGTGGTGAAGAACCACTTCACAATGCAAAGAACCCTTTAATCATGCAAAAGTTCAGGGTTCTATACAAAACCTCTTTCTTTATTAAAGAACCTCTGTAGAACAATCATATTTAAGAGTGTATACAAAATCGGATGAGACCAACGCTGCATTTATTTTAATATCTTTGTATTTTTCATTGAATACAGTAACTGAAAAAGAGGTTGGAATCTACTCACTTTTTACTGTAAGCTGAATGTGGGAGGGGTGAACTTGCTGGAAAAATTTCTTGCGCAAACAAGATAGAAGACTGAAAACAATAAACAACACAACACTTGTGCATGGTAAACACTGTTTAATGTGGCAGTTAAAGGCAAAATCTGAAGTATACCAAAATGGTCAAAATAAGCCAAGACTCCTAGGAGTTACTGGCCTTAAAAGTCTAAGCTCAATTTGAAAAGGGCCCGTGGAGTAAAAACAAGAGGACAAGACAACAGATAAGGAGATAAAGGAAAATTGAAAAAAGGAACAAATAAAAAGTATAGAAAAGAGAGGAAGGAGGGAGGTAGAGGGAGAGTGAGATGGGCCTTGTGCGAGTCCTGATGGCCTAATGAAATCTAGCCCACTCATCTGCTCAGCCTGAGACAAATGTGTGCCACTTAATGGCTGGCCGTGCTGGAGATGAATTCCATTATGGAACAAATTAAAAACTTTGCCACTCGGCAGCTGGGAAAAGAGGCAGTTTCAGAACTCAAGGTTTTAAAAAGTAGGTGAGGGAGACTCCATGCAGGCGGCCCTCCTCAACACAGACACAGAGACACACACACACACACACACACCATGTGTGCACTAAGAGAGAGAATCTGTCTGCTCACCTTCTGTAATGAAGTTGAATCCTCACCCAGAATTAGCCTCCCATACAGAGAGGCAGTTCATTAAAGACGGGCGGGTGGATCAAACACACTTGCTTTATTTTCGGCTGGGGCTTTTTGGAGCCATGCCATGCACACATTAATTATGAGCGCAGCTCTGTCTGCATTTGTCCTTCAGGAGCACTGTAGAGCCATAATGAACGCTTTCCATTCCCATCTCTGTCTCACACACACACACACACACACACACACACACACACACACATACACACTTCCTAAGACCATGCAAACCAAACTGCTGCCTGTGTGGATTCACAGCCACAACTTTCCCACTTGATCAGAGAAATGATACTTCCATTAAACAAATAAGCCACTGTCGTTCATTAGCACACAGCACGTTCAAATATTTAGCTAATTCACTGTATTGACCTCACCATAGCATTCTTGTAAATCACAAATCTCCCCTGGGTTTCACTGTCCAAGACAGTGCACTCATCTGAAGACCACCGAGGATTTTCAAAAGCATTTCTATTTTTCAGGAAAATCCAGTGCAATATAAACCCAGCATTTTTTCACATTTTCTATGTATGTGCGGAGTTAAAAACGGTTTGTGTGGGAAGAAAATGAAAGTTTCTTTTTTTAAAGTATGCTAAAATACGCAGACACAGAACATGCCAAACTCATCACAGGACATAGTTTCAAGACGAAGATTGAACTCACAACCCCAGGACCCTGAAGCTGTGTGACTTACTGCCCTTGTAGAGCATATGTTCCCTTATTTTTACTACTACAAGACTCTAACTGGGGGTGCCACAGTGGGTAGTGTTGCAGTCACACAGCTCCAGGAATGTGCGGTGTGGTCTGTATGGGTTCCTCCGTGTGCTCCGGTTTCCTCCCTACATTGGTAGGTGGATTCCCGCCTTGCGCCCAGTGATTCTGGGTAGGCTCCGGACCCACCGCGACCCTGAAGTGTCTAAGCTGTTTCAGACGATGAATGAATGAATGAAAGACTCTAACTGGGGCTCCCAAACATTTCATGGATGTGTAGATTATGGCCAGTTTTGCTTCATAGTTGAACCATTTATTGGGATTAGTAATTATAGATTAAATTACCTCTTGAACATTTTTGTTTTGTTTTTCAAGTCCCTCTAAGTGGGGTGAAATCATTGTAATATCCCTGGGTGGCATATGGCGTCCACATTTTATGAGTTTTGGACTTGGCTCTTAAAGGATAAACTGAATATCTGAACACACAATGGCTTTTCTTTCTATTGTTAAATTTACAAAACCTGACCAGCTCTACACTTTCAGTAGTCAATCTCAAAGCACTTAGTGTGAGCAGAAGACATGAAAACCTGGAGCGCAATCGCAGCGAAACATTAAAGGGCCAGGAGGCTGATGCCAGCTTCAGAGGAGTTGAAGCTTTGCAGGAAAAAAAAAAAGCCCGTTCAAACAGCTCAAAAACACCTGTCTCTAAAGTGCCTCTGTGAATCACACCAACGCTGATTAGCGGGACAATGAGTGAAGGCCTTCAGCTTTAATAGCAGGGGGTTTAGCTGAACACAAACAAGATTAGTCTGAATCTATTTTCCTCAAATACTCCTCGCTGTGAAACTGTTCTTCTCTGGGTGATTCTGCACATATTCAGATATTGTAAGCTTTAATTTGCTTTAATTTTCATAGAAATGTACAAGACACTTTAGGAGCTCTCCACCCACTGGATAGACAAGGCTCAATAAACACTTTTTTAACATATTATAATCACGTCAGTCTTATTAAACCTATATTTGGTTGTGTTTTTCGAACAAACACGTGTTTAATAAAGCTGCAGTGACAAGAGCAGCATGAACAGTTGTAGACTTCCAAGAGAACGAAATCCTGGTGTGCTTAAAAAATATTTGACCTCATAAAAGGTCCTTCAACACAATGACACAAAATGGCCTCCGCTGATAAAATGGTCGGTTTCACTTTATCTTAAATTATACCGCCACGAAAGCCAAGCCAGTGTGTTTCACAGTTTGCAGGTGACCTTCCAAATTAGTGCCGGACACCCACTAGAACCTGCAGTGGGAATAGGTGAATTTCTTTCCTAAAACAAGGCCAAATTAAGTTTTTTTTGTTTGGTTGGTTTTTCTGCTTATAAGCATTTCACCTGCTATTCGAGTGAAAGTGGATTGTTTATGTCTAGATCAAAACATTGAATTTAGAAAGTTTTTTTTTACGTTTTTAAAAAAACATTTCTAGCTACCTAGCTAAACCTAGCTAAAAGCTATTTCTAGCTATTTTTTTTTTAATGGATAAGGTTAGTATGAGCAAATAATGTGGCACAAATGAATCAATAATAATAATATACTGACTATTAAAAAGCACCTCAATATTTGATTTGTAATATAGATTTTGTTGTAATATAAGTACCTCTGGGTGTATGGTTATTATGGATATGTGTGTGTGTGTGTGTGTGTGTGTGTGTGTGTGTGTTTGTGTGTATGTATGTATATATATATATATTGGTTGCAACCAGGTTGCAGTTCAGCAACCTAAAAGAGCAGCTAATCATTACTGATTTGAGATGGTTCAACCTCTCAGAAAGACGTTAGACATGTGTCTGGCTGCTTTCTCTATCATTAAGGCATGACATTTTCAGTGTGCACCTCTGTGGCTTGACTGTGTCTTTTCCTTTTAGAAAGCACAGGTCTCCACACAGGCACATTTAATGTAGCCTGCTGCTGCCTGCATAGATTTCTTTAGGAATCCTTCCATAAAGAGAAATTTCTAAATAATTCACTCCTTGAGATATATATGTTTATGTGAGTTTGGTGTACTGTGAAATGGTTTATTGTAGAGAATTGTACATTCTTATTTTCTTTACGGTGACAGGAACCAAAAACATTAATGTAATTTACTCTTCACAATAATCCAAAAACACTCGTTGGTAGGTGGAGGTCTTTCAAAATGTATCCACATGTTTATGCATTCTCCTTTAAGGAAGCAGAGCATAGGGTTTGGCGAGGGTTCCATTCAGTTCTCTTCAGCTTTATATAACTTTCTACAAAACCAATTGTCCCAAAGTAGATTTTCTCACTGTCTTAAGAAAAACATGCATCTCAAACATAGTAACTTTACAGGAGTAGAAAAAAACTCAATGTAAAAAAGATTTTATTACAAGTGCATTTTGGAGCATTTCTATTGGTCCATCATCAGGAAATGTTCACACCTTGTTGTGTTCAAATAATGGAGGTACATGTTTTTCTTCTGACCTTGATCATTCACAGAAATCCAACTCTCGAACCCTAATGAGCAAACTGACAGTGAGAGGAACCAATTCCTCAAGCTTGGCACAAACTGTAAACACAGGAGGAAACTATAGTCTGATCGGATTGTGTACCCTATCTATCTAAACATTCCACTGTTGTTTAAAGAACAATAAGATGTGCAGCAAAGTAAACTAGGTCACATTATACATGTCTAGCATTGATATAAATCGAGTTGAACATTGTGCTAGAATGACCTCGAATTCCTTTTAATTAGTCTCGCTCTGTACATATTTGTACTGTAGGTGATATTTCTGGAACATGTTTCTTTTACCAGCGTGGCACTTTTCAGGCGACCATCTTAAATGAGGTGCTTCAATAAAAATAGTTCCAGTTAAAGCTTATTAGGCTTTAAAGAAAGAACAGAGACAAAGTGTATCAGTGCTATCTCTACTCGGAAGGGGAAACCATTTTCTTCTGGTCATCGCTGAAGCGGAGATTTGCATTTCTTATAGCCACCTTTCTCTATCATACAGCACTGTACATCAGAGTCAGACCCAGTCAGTGTAGAGAGAAGAGCTCTTGTATAGTTGTTGTGTGAAGGAAAGCAAGGCTCCAGTATAGTATTGGGATATTGGCGGTATTTACATATGGAAGGCTATAGCGTGGTATGATACAGAGCACACAAATAAAACCTTTTTTGAATCAGAGATGGAGCTGTGATTATGTTGCTTACAAAACCAGCCTGACCTAAAACGAACAATAGCAAGTAAAGTTCTTTCAAAGCTTTGTGGGACGACCCCTCATTGGAACTGCATGGTGCTCAGAGTGCCAGAGGCCTACACAAACACACTTTACGGGAACGCTAACCCAGTCTAACAATGCTTCGTCTTAACACCTCGCCTATCTCTTGTAACAGCATGCTCTCTCTCTCTTGCACGCGCTGACTGTCGCTCTCTCTCTTGCACGCGCTGACTGTCGCTCTCTCTCTTGCACGCGCTGACTCTCGCTCTCTTACTGTAAAGGCAGCGCTCCGCTGGGGTCTGCCGCTCTAATTAAAAGCAAGGTCTGCTGGAGAGATGCTGTCTGGGACAAGGGGTGGGGGCGGGGAATGGCAAGCACCGGAGAGAAACTAATATGGAAGAGTCGCAGCAACTTTCAGATGGGCTTTTCCTCTTCTACCGCATCCAAGGCCTAGTGTTTAACATACCGTCAGAGCAGCAAAGTGTGGCCCGCCCATTTTCCACCGCAATCCCTTCTTTTTTTTTTTTTTTTTTTGCATTGCATCTTAGGGTCACTGGAATGTATAAGTCTATCTGTGCTTCTGGATCTCCAAATTAAACATAGAGGCACAGGGCTGGGAAAATGAAAATGTAAATCTGGCAGAGTGGAGGCACACTGAAAAAAAAGAGAGAGAGAGAGATCTACCTCCTGTTTTGTTTGTGACCTTGATCGTTTCTGCCTCCCATCTAATAAGCTTAAACAAACAGCTGTAGAAATTCGACTTGTCTCTTTCTGTGCGCCATCACACATCCAGTTACCTCTCCAAGGTTACATCCCCTACCCTCCATCACCCCCTGTTTTTTAAGCAAGTTGAAAGGAGAACTATAGGGAGGGGGAGGGGAGGGGGGCTGGGGTGTAAAATATGGATGGAAGCAATATCCTTGCAACAGGAATCTTTTGAACTATTGACTATATTATAGAATTTTAGCCTCTTGTCTGATCCCGGCTTTGGATAGGAGCAAATATTCCTTCGTTGTTCTGGATTTAGTGAAGGGGTTGGGGGTGATGGGAGGGGGCTTTTAAACAGTTCAATTGCTTGCCTCAGACCTGTTTTCGTTGCTTTTGCAATGTGCTAGGCACAAAAAAAAAAGTCTTTGAAGAGGGGGATTAAAACCATGTGATCGTTTTAATTAGATCATTAGCCAAGAATTAACATCTAGGTTTGTACCCTCATTAACAAAAAAATATCAAGTGTGAGTGTGTGTGTGCCAAGACTGATTTCTTGTGTGGCATGAGGTGGTTGGAGATTTTGGGGGTTTATGTTGTTTTGTTTTGTTTTTGTATGTGCACATTTTCCTTGTGACTGTTGAATTACATCAGTGCTAAAAGAAGGTAGAAGTGTGTAAATGTACTTTGTATTCTCTCTCTCTCTCTCTCTCTCTCTCTCTCTCTCTCTCTCTCTCTCAGGCTCTTTGGTACGACGGGGAACTGTGCAGCCTGCAGTAAACTGATCCCTGCCTTTGAAATGGTGATGAGGGCCAGAGATAATGTTTACCATTTGGACTGTTTTGCCTGTCAGCTTTGTAACCAGAGGTAAGCAGTGAAAGAGATCACTCCTAGGTTCGCGAGATTGCCTTTCTTACAAATCTATAGACGCTGAAAAAAAAGCCATTAGCTCAAACAGAAGCTCCCTCTCACCCAGACACAGATTCAATGCACATACATAAGCACACGCGTTTATACCTCATCACTTCAGGTTTCACACCGCTCATATCAAGTCTGCATCATTCTCAAGTCTCTTCTTAATTGATTGCTCTTTCACTTTGCAGAAATTAGCTTTAAATCAGCAATCCTGTATTAGTCATATATATCTATTTATATATATATATATATATATATATATATATATATATATATATATATATATATATTTTTTTTTTTTTTTTTTTTTTTTTTTTTTTTGCAACTGTGATGTATGTTTCTGGCCCTGTCTGTGTATGTGGGTGACTAGAAGTAGGATTACATGCTTGAGAGGAGCAAAATTAGCTAGCGCATCCAAGGTGATGCTCTCTCCAGACCAATACCAATAGCAAGCCAGATCAAACCAAGAACGCCTTATAGAAGGCAGTCGGACAGAAAGCCCCTCAGAAAGCTGCCCCCCCCCCACTCCACATCGCCAAACGCACCCAGGCTGAGCACCTTGCAGCTATGAGCCTCGTTTCAGGAATTAGGCGCTCGGCAGAATGAAGTTTTCCGAGGATCATCCCTTCGAACATTCCTCAGGTGCACAGGGCTGTGACAGTGATTTAGATGCTGCAGACTGTGACCTCCTACTAAACACTGCCTTTATGGTGTTATTCCTAAAACCCAAGACACATACATATGGTGGACACAGCAAACTAAAGCTAGAGTCAAGCAGCCAGGGAAGGAACACTGGCAAAATTCCCATTCAACAGGATGTAAATAACAAGTTAGAAGTAATAAGTAAAAATCGTCAGGATTTCATTCCAACGCCTGGCTTCATATGTGTCAGGGCAGTTGAAGCAAAATTCTGGGAAAGATTTCCACTTTCTGGATCTGAATTTGCCACCTTAAATCACTGTTACCAAATAAATGATAATGGTATGATAAAGGTCTTATCGTAATAGATTCATATACAGTGGAAAAACTATATATAAACTATATATAAAAAAAGATTTTCTTAAAAAATCTGAAGTTTCCCATCAAGAAAATTGACATCAGAAAACAAGTCAGTTTCCTGCAATATCTCTCCTCTCACATATTGTAATTTATATCTGGGCCAGACATACCTCACATCTTTGTGATAAATGCTGTTTTTCTTTTTTCAGTTTTTTAAAGAGTCACCATAAAGTTTTCAGAATCACAATTTTGATCAATAAACTTTCTGCCGGAATGCTTCAACAAATTCGGTTTCTAGAAAAGTTGGGACATTTTGTAAAATGCTTTTAAATGAAAAATTTGTGATTTGATAATCCTCTTGATTATTATTTTGCCTGACCAACTTGATTGTATTTTGGAAATGAATAAATAAACAAACTTAGAATTTGCAAAGAACATTAGGGACAGGAACAAAATGAGAGTGAAAAGTGTATATATATATATATATATATACATATACACATATTCAGATAAAATCATTTTAAAAGGCAGTTGATGGAATTATATTATAAGGAATTATATAATTATAAGGTATAACGGAAGCGTCCACAATAGCCTCAGTCTTCCTAGTGAGGATGGGTTGTATCTCAACTGTGTGCCAAACTCCACAAAAGAAGATGTCAAACAGTTTAAATAGAGTAATATATAGAATAATTTCTGTAGGACTTTAATCAAACATGATGCAAAAATATTGTGAAAAATGAAATTGCTGTGACCTATTAACATGTGTGAACTTTTGTCATAACACAGTCCCTTGATAATTAAATTAACCTTTAAGAGAATTAACAAATCACAGGTTCTTTGTTTTTATTGTATTTATTATTATGATTTCAAAAATGTTCTGACTTTTACTGGAAATGGGGTTTGGATATTATTAAATCTCATTTGAAAAACAGAAGCCGATCCATGGGTTGCAGGTGACATCACTGTGCACAGTAGTCACCATATTGAGGACTTACTGATTACTCATAAACACACAACTCAAATGGCTTCATTGTATTTTCAACACTTTTAGATGGCATCGCATTTATCACAACACGTTTATCCATGTCATGTGTGGAAACAGAGCTCTGTTCAACTTTGTCAGTCAGTAGGAGCTTGCGACATGTGACATAGAGTGTCATAATCCCTATGTAGTGCACATCACAGATAATAAAAGTAAAAAATATTGCACCCAGTATTCTAGTGCACTAATTCAATGTGGAATTCATAGTTGAATAATCGTCCTTTATAAAAAGACATACAACACACTACTTGAGTGCCCAAACTAATATTTTATGACCTACACTGTGCACTACAGAGGGTTTAGGGAAACATTTGGGATTTGGCCTCGGCTTCACTGCAGCGTGGAGATATCACTAATTTATCATCTCACATTCAGAGAAAGAGAACTGTTTTATTAAACCTTAAGTCAAAACAGAGATAATTTAGGCAGACAGTCACAATAAAACATCCCCCAAGAATCTGTTACACTCTCAGAGCACAGGGACAGCGGGAGCAGATTATTGAAGGGGAAAAGAATGAGACAAAAATATGTGGCTTGTGTTTGTAGTTTTTACACACTAAAACGAAACACAAGTGAAATAAGCACGATTACTGAGGCTTGTATATAACACACACAGATTCGGTCACAAGATCAGAGAAATGTATTGGAGTCTAATGTGCTAATAGTTTTCTGTTAGATCCTATGACAAAAATGCTAATATGGCTACCAAAGGATAATGGTCCTTTTCTGCTCATTTTGCAGCTCTGTGGGATCATTTACCCACTGACAAAATGAGGGGGTGGGCTTCTGTGCTTCTGGGTGTTGAGACTCTCTCCAGCTCAAGGAGAAGAGATCAATTTCCCCTTCTTTCCCATCTGTTTACATTAGTCCTGAACTCTGAAATGAGGCAGTAGGTCACAAATATGATGCCCATGCCATATAAAACATAGAATAAAATCCTGTGACTGCAACCCACAGATATAAAGCTTATTCCACTAATGTTTTCAGTCAGTGTAGAACGCTTGTAGAAAGGAGAACTGACATTCTTATGTCAGTGGTCATGAAAGTCTTCGGTGGTCCCAGTGTTCATTACGTCCTATAAAGCCTGCCCAAACTTTCAGTTGATCCTGAAGATTGTATCTGTAAGCAGAGCATGGAAAGGTCAAGTGCACAGTTGTTTGCTTGGCACCTTGTAGGGTGACTTTTTCGACTGGCCCCAGGCCTGTGCTAGTCCGGAACACACGAACAGGATTTCACACAGTACTCAAAGCATCTCAGGCCTGAGTAGGAGCATCATGGATGGAGCTCCATCCGCGAGATAAACACAGAGCCGCCCTTTGAGTAAAGCACCTGGTGTGAGAGAGCGTTTACTGACGGCAGTGCCCCAGCTCCAGGGCGGTTGGCTGGTTGGCATGCCTCCTGCCACGCTGTGCCACACTCCTGGCACCTCTGCCAGCCCAGCACATTAGTGTGTCACTGATTGATAAGCGCCGATGCCACGGGCCTGGGTCTTATCACCAACCCCTGCCACTGTCTGTTCAGCCGTCTCGTGCTTTCATATGCAAACACGTCCACAGGAAAAATGCAGTCCATGCATGGAGAGGTTTAGCTTTTTTTAATTGGCACAAAATTTCACAGGGTAAAAAAAAAAAGTTTAGAGAGACGTTTTATACATTGGCACAGAGCCGTGCTGCAGAAAAAAAGGAAAAATAAACGCACCCAGTGGCATGGTTTCCTTGGAAACCGGCATGGTGCTTTTGCCAGTCAAAGGGAGGAAATGGTAGCATTACTTTCATTGGGTGCCAGTCCTGTCTTTGGCACTTTTTTTGGTTTTGTTTTGAAAATTGTGCTCTTTATTTATTTTTTCCAGTTTCTTTCTTTCCAAAAAAAGCCGCTTCCATTTGAAGCTGCACCTTCATGCCCACATCACAGGAGGGACTTTAAATTGAGCACGGAAACAATTGTGTTTCCCTTGCAGGCATCCCCAAGTGCTGCACCGCGTATGTCTTAGCAAGAAAAATCATCTGAAGTCTAGTTAATATATTTGATGATTTAAAAAATAAAATAAGGTTATGTACGTTTTTCATACTTTGTTTGTTAACAGTATTTTAAGACGCAGTGAACATTTTAAGTATTAACACTTAAACAAACAAACACAGGTCCAGGAACTGAAATATTTACGGAGATCTCAAAACGAGAACTCTTAGAGTGATGTGATACCTCCGTTAGTCTGAAGATGCTGTTACAGCCTGATCTCAGTCCTCGGCTGTGGCAGCAATCCGGAATGTTGCTGGCTGTGTCCGGAGCAGTGAGTCAGTCAGGAGTAAATAGGACCTGCTGCTAGTGGACTGTAGAAAAGCCACATGGAAGAGTGGCTTGGTGAGAACTCGCCACACGAAAAATGTCAAAAGCAGTCCTGAAGTGGTAATGTTTCTTTTTTCCCTCTCCTCACCAGCTTTTGGTTAACTGCTGTGCTGTGTTTTGTTTTTGTTTTGTGCTGGCTTGCAGGTTTTGCGTGGGCGACAAGTTTTTCCTAAAGAACAACATGATTCTGTGTCAGATGGACTATGAGGAGGGCCAGCTCAACGGGAGCTTTGAGACGCAGGTTCAATAGCCGAGCCCAAGGAGGCAGCAGCGGCCCTCAACCCACACACACACACACACACACACACACACAAAATCCCAACATACACGTACAATCCGCCATACACACATGCACTTACACTGACGCACACACGCGACGGATGCTGCGACCAGCGAGAGAGGAGCGTCTGTCTGCTTGCCTGCAATACTTTTTACAGTAAAAGCCCTATTGGTCCCTAAGGACTCGGTTGTAAATGTTCTACTATTTTGGCCCTCTCCCACCCCTCCCCAACACTGAGCAGTTACAAGTTTCAATGTACAGTTGTGCCTGCTTTAGCTGAGCACTGTATTGCCTGTATGTTTTTTGTGATGTTTGTTTCAGGTTTATTTTTTATTGATAACAAATATTATTATTATTATTAATTATTATTATTATTATAATTATTATTATAAAGTATTTTTTTCTTTATTCCTCTCTCCTCCCATTTGGGTGGTTACTACGGCTCCTTGGAGGGTATTGTACAGTCTGTTTTTTCTGTATATATAAACTGGAACATTTATTTTATGAAATTGTAATGCAATTTTATTACTAGTGTGAATTAAAAACAAAAGATTCTTAAATGTTCATACTCAGTTTGTTGCGCTTTTCTGCTCCGCCAGAGCCAGACGTGCAATTTCCAAGAGGCCGGGCCATGTGTCTGCATGTGTAATTATGGATCTCCCTCTCTCACTCTCGCTCTCTTAAAAATGGCAAAAAAAAGCTGTGAAAGCATTTATGAGGTGGGTGGGGGAGAAAGCATTAGAATTTTTAAGCAAAAAGGAATGTAAAAAAATAATAATAAAATTATCAAAAAGGAAACAGATTTGGAGCACGGATGGGGAATGGCATGCTTTAAGATTAATTAAATAAGGTTTTATTTGGAGTAAAGTAATGACTTCAAATCTCCAACTGTTGTTGTGGTAATAAGAGCAGCAGGTGCCGCGAATGAAACGCAGTCTGGGCTTTCAGATGAGGCCGGAGCACTGCTTTTGGTGAGTCACACATCATTCTAATTGCCATCTGATTATAAGCGTGATTTGGCTGGGAAATAAGCATGCCTCCGCATTAGAGATTTGATTCGCATCAAATCTCTGTATGCTTGAGTTTATTTAAGCCGCTGATGAATTTGCCTCGGCCATCTGCCTTTATGCAGCCAATAAGAACATAACTGGCATGTCAAGAACTGATAAATGAGCGCTGGCAATAACAGGGCGAATGACTAACGTCAAACAAAAGATTTTTTTCCCTCTTATAGTTGTTTTATTTATCTCAACACATGCCCCATTACAGGCCTTTTTTAAAGCTGCTTCTGCCTGTTCCAGGGGGAAAAAACACAAATGACAAAGGATGTAAAGTTGTGCTTTTGGCACAAACGCAAAAGGCCTGTTTTTTAAAGTTCTGCTTGTGCAGTAAAAAAGCATTTCCGTGTGGGAATTAAAAGAGTTAAACCTGTCTCTTCCAAGGCTCTGCTGCCTGAATAGCTTTCATGTACAAAGGCAAGTGCAATTAAAGGATTGCGACTGAGGTGACACAATCTTTTGTCACATTACTTTTGATTTTCATCTGTTGGTGGTAATTCTTGTTTCTATGCGCCGGGAGCCACAGGAGAGCTGCTTTGCTAAGGCTCTGCCATTTAAAGCAATTAGTTTCATTCATTGTGAGGGAGGAATGGGGAGCGAATCAGTTGGGGTCTTTGAGAATATTGAAATTTCATTTACAGATGTCCAATACTTAGTTAACGAACACAATATAAAGCAAACTCTTCCCCATAGTTTCGCTAAATGGAGGCTTTTCATGCTATTCATGGAGAAAAAAAAAAAAAAACTTTTACCAGTCTCCCAAAGAGCTTTCAAAGCTACTCCAGACTTAAAAGGACATGGAGTAATTAAAAAGAACAAACAGGAACTTCAAGCCGAAATGCTTTTTTTCCTCCCCCTTCCTTGGAAAAGCTGGTCTTAAAGTTAGAGCTGAAAAAATGAAAGACAATCTGTTCGTTTTTCTACTTTAGGTCCGCATTTAGTGTTCCATTCAAAAGTTGTTATTGTCTTCCAACTGCCACTGCTGTCTTTATCTGTGGTGTTTTGCCAGGAGCTGGTTTAGGTGAAATGACATCACATGAGGAAGTTCTGTCATGCGTTTAGCACAGATGGACCACAGCATGATTCTGTAAAATGAGTGGTATGTGAGTATGTAACATTAGCATTGGCTTTTTATTTAACAGAACATAACCCTGAAGTCTCAATCACTAATTATATTAACTTTTTTTTCATTATTTATTGTACCCACACTTTGCCTTTATCTCAGCTTTCATTGGTTTTCAAAAGAAACCCCCTTTCAGGTTTTCAAATGGTGCTTTTCCCTTTCAGGGTATCTACTGTTTGACTTGGTGTTTTGTTTTTCCATTAGGCAAATTTCATACATGGAACCGGGTCCTTTTTTAGTACCTACTCACTCCTGGTTCCATGTGAACCGAGTAGGGACAAACCTTGCAGAGCGCTGATTGGCCAGAGAGACTTGTCAATACAATAGAATGCAGATATCCAGCACAAACCAGCCATCTCCAAGCTACAGCAGAGGTCACATTTGTTTTTAGCTGACTCAACAGCAGCTCGTAACATTACGCCGTGGTCTTTTGAAGAGTTTCAAACGTTCCTTTGCATGGTTGCTGACAAAATCTAGAGCGCTAGATGGTGCAACAATGAGCAAAATACTTTACTGACCTGTCAGAACTCAAGCTGTGTTCAGTCCCAAATACACCACGGCAGTTATTGTGGTTTCCAAATCTCACAATTCCCGCTAGAGGCGGTGTTTTGTGACATCACCAGCTACATTTCCTAAGGGAACCGTAGTAGTGGAGAACCAATCAGGTTTCAGGGACCAAAAAGTGAATAGAGTCGAGTAGAGTATGTACCATGCAGTGGAAAAATGCCAAAAGACTAGTTTTGAAATATATTCTCGGATTTTAGCAAAATAATGTACAATAGTTTGTACTCACCATTCCAACATTTTGATCACAGAACTACTTTGTCAAAGACAGATTTGGAAAATACTGCTTCCACTCCAGGAAACTGAACAAGGAGTTGAAATGTTTGATGTGTTTGAAACGATGGACAGTGGATATTGGGCTCACAATCTGAATTGGAACAAAATTGGACTAACGAAAACTACAGTCATGTTTGTGCACATTTTACTAACAACACTACAGCTGCTCAGTTCTTAGTTGCACCCCAAATAAAGATGACTGAGAAAACTGCTGTATGTAGAGATTGAAGCTGTAATATATTGAGCAATCCTCATATTTGAACAGTGGGGATCAAATCTAGACGCTGTATTATTTATCATGTAATAACTTCATGGTGTTCTTGAAAACTGGTATATTGAACACTGAGATGCCTTCTGCTGTCTGGCTCACATGATTTCACTCTATACTATTTAAGTTATTGTTGACTTAGATGACGAATCCAAACTTTTGAATGGTTGTGTATATGCAGCTGCAAATCATCGCTGACATTTTACTTCCCTATGTTTCTTAATTTGAAAATACCGCCTGCTATTTACACTGGTTCAAATCGATTTACTGATAAATCCTCTTATATTAGTTTACACTGAAACTTACTTTTTGGTGTTCCATTATGCACACAGACCTTGTTGTATAAACTCTATAGAAAAGCAATGGTAAGAATCAGCTAGAGACCCCTCCAAAGCCTTCCAAGAATTTGAAAAACAGAGTTGTACACTCCAGGAGCGCTTTGTAGTTCCACATTTACATTCAGGACCACCACAGAGCAGGTATGATTTGGCTGGTGGATCATTCGCTGCAGTGACACTGATGTGGGGGTGGTGTGTTAGTGTGTGTTAGAGTGGATCAGACACAGCAGTGCTGCTGGAGTTTTTGGACTGAGAATAGCACCAACCAAAAATATCCAGCTAACAGCATCCAGTGGGCAGCGTACAGTGTCCACCAAGTGTGCAGCAACAGATGAGCTACTGTCTCTGACTTTACATCTAGAGGGTTGACCAACAAGGTAGGTGTGTCTAACAGAGTCGGCAACGAATAGGTGAGTGGACACTGTTTAAAAACTCTAGCAGCACTGCTGTGTCTGATCCACTCGTAACAGCACAACACACACTAACACACCACCACCACGTCAGACAATGGTCCACCACCCAAATCATACCTGCTCTGTGGGGGTCCTCACCATTGAAGAACACAGTGAAAGGGGGCAGGAAAAGTATGCAGAGCAACCGGTGGACTACAAACTTTAATTGTAGGACTACAAAGTTCTCATATATGAAAAATGGACGGCAAATGTAGAAACAAGCATTTTAATGTTATGGCTGATCTATAAATGTGTATCTTTAACCATTAAGAGGTCAGGGAGTGCTGTGAAATTCCAAAAAAAAACTTTCATACTCAAACACACACACACACACACATATGCGCCAATCAACACGAACGAAAGGCTTGGCCTCTAATTGCAGCAATCAATGCAATGCTAATAAAAGTGTTGATTTTCACAGGTGCACACACTGAGAGCTGAGTGTGGCTGGAACACACTCTGAGGGTGGTAGGCCAAAGCAGCCGAGCAAACGGCAAATCACCATAAAACTTTTAATGTCCTTCCACACCTGCAACCGCCAGGCCCTTACAAGCGCACATGGTCAACACATGGAAGCTGACCTTTTGCTTTTGAACACAGTTCACACACATACACCCACACACGCTTTCTAAACTGCCCCCCCCACAACCTCTAAAAAAATTACAGGGAGTGTACCCATGCTGTGGGGTGAGGCATGACATTCTGCAAGCGCTTTCCCCACAGAGCAGCGGACGGGCGACATCATTTGCTAACAAATAAATCAAGTGTACAATGTGCATTAATTAGAAATTCATTAAAAATTCAGACTCACCGGCAGGTGTGCAAATAAAGGATTAGCGAGACAGCAATTACACCACATAAGAGTACATTTTAATTGCAGCTCCTGGATTGATTTACACAGGGAGACAATCAGGCTCCATGCAAGACAGCTGATTGCTCATTTTCTGGGAAAAATAATGAGGAAAAGACCTCACCAGGCAACACAGACACACACACACACACACAATCACACATCCCAGCTGCAGCCCTGCCTCATACTCACACACGTGCATGAACACACACACACACACACACACACATTCTGTAGTGTGACCAGGGCTGTAGAGTACCTAAGGGTGACTGAGGTGGTTAGGGTTTAAGAGTCATCTGCTTCTTTTTGTTTTTTAACTTTGGAGTCTAATCAACTTATGTCAACTTATATCATAATGCAGGACTCTTATTATTGTCCAGCAATGATAGGATGAATACTGGTGTGTGGATTTAGAAACATGATTCCAAGAATACTATGGAATATTGTGGTATTTTTCACCCTATAAGCTTTGATTGTAGTGTTAAGTTTACAAATAAATATTTAAGGGTTTTTATTTATTTATTTATCCATGCATCCATCCATCCATCCATTATCTGTAACCACTTCGTATTTATATCTATTAGTGTCCAGTTAAATCCAGTCCAAACTCTTCTAAGTACGTTTGTCAACTCGGCAGCCATCTTGACCTCACTGCTGATCAGTTATTATAACAAGACCACGCTCATTCATTCATTGTCTGAAACCGCTTATCCAATTCTGGGATGCGGTGGGTCCGGAGCCTACCCGGAATCACTGGGTGCAAGGCAGGAACACACCCTGAATCTACCTACCAACATGTGTTTTCAGACCGTGGGAGGAAACAGGAGCACCCGGAGGAAACCCAGGCAGACACAGGGAGAACACACGAAACTCTTAAGAGACAGTCACCCGGAGCAGGACTTGAACCCACAACCTCCGGGTCCCTGGAGAAGTGTGACTGCGACACTACCTGCTCCACATAGGATTAGATATCCGCTATCTGCCAGTACACATAAGTTAATCACTGCTCATTGTGGTGCATTGTGTACATTTGAGTGCAGTGGAAATTGTCCCGTTTTCAAATACTAATACAAAATGGTTGGAACCACAAAATAGTGACACAGTGTGGGTTTAGTACAGTGGTGCATCACAGAGGCTGTGAGGTGGTCAAAGGTGTGCCTATATCATGTATTTTATAACAGATTTGAATCAGATTTATGGACCTGAACTATTACTTTTATAAGTTTTTTTTTGTCTAGTTAGTGTTTTATTCGATGACGTCTAAACGTCTAGAAATAGCTTGATTAATCTTATAATATACTTGCAACAATCTCCTAATGAGAATTTTTCGCTACATTGTCTAGTTTTATGTTGCACTTAATAAGATTTAATTGTATTTGATGAGGACAGTAGCTTTAGGCTACGTCATTAAAGTACGACGAACAAACGCACGTTCAAAGGGACATAAGCGAAGCGGTTTTTGCCAGCTTCCGTTTGCTTAAAAGTAGGCAGAGTTTAGCAGAAAAATGGCCCGTTTTCCGCAGCTCCTGAGAGCGTCAGGCTGCAGGAGAGCTGCTGAAAGAAATGTCTGCGGAAGCATAAACTTGCCCTAACAGCGTTTTGCTCATTCTGTGATCTCATTCTTAAATTAAACCAATTTGCCTAGAAATTGGTTTTAAGGTCTACACAGAGTGTTCTGTGCATTAGCCCCCACCACACTTTCTCTCTCCCTCTCTCTCTCTCTCTCTCTCTCTCTCACACACACACACACACGCACACACACTTTCATAGTCACATCCCTCCTCGCTGCCCCCACCCTCCCCTCTCCATCCCCCCTCCCTCTTCCCTCACTGCAAATCATGTTTGACTTTGAAGTGCTAATTTTGGAAGTTTAGCCAATTTTTATTTGCTGCTTTGAAATTTATCCTCTAAGCTGCTGCACCAGCAATGAAATACACAGAGCCTCCACAATGAGGGATAAGTGGCCAAAATGAGAAGCGCCTGCTTCTCTCCCTCCACATTATATAACTGTGAATAATCTGCACATTGCACTTTTTTTTCCTATGGCGTTTGCTGGCTCAATTTATTTTTTTCGCTAACATTATGCAGGGCTACCCCACTTCTCCTCTTCTCTTCATTTTTCCCCCCTCCCAATCTGTTTGCCTTTCAAGCTCGGTGGGCACTATTTAGAATGCTGATGACAAACAAAAATGGGTTTTTACGAGGGGAAACTACTCCCCCTTCTCCTCCAATCCCCATAAACGTTTTTTTCCCTCCATTTTATTATTTATTTATTTATTTATTTATTTATTTATTTTTGTTTCAAAACAACAGGGAAGGCTACATGTAGTAGTCTACGTCGTAGAGACAATGCCGCAAATTTCCAATCCCGTCGGACAAAGATCCAGCTCACGCCGTCGTCTCGAACCCAAATCCAATAATGAAATGCTTATGAATGGCAGGCCCCTATCAGTAGACCCTCTAGACAAACAATGCAATGAAATTATGTTTTGTTTTCTTTTCTTTTCTTTTTTGTCTTCCCAGCAAATGAGCTCTGCACAATAATATGATACAGCTGTAATTGGGAGACAATTTGTCTCAAAGACGGCAGTAAGGGGACCTTTAGGAGACAGGTGAGGGCCTATTTATTTGCGAACGCCGAGGTATGGGTGTGTGTGTGTTGTTTTGTTCCAGAGGGGCAAAACATCAGCAGCATTGTGGCCAGAAAATGTCATTACTGCAATCAGCCTTGGGTCTGAAGAGGGGCCTCAGATCAGAACAATGAGAAGGGGCTGCCGTAATGGAGAGGAGAGCCTTGAATTCCACCTCAGATATGAGTTCTAATGGAGCCAGGGATGACCTCAATCAAAACCCCTCTCTTTTATCCTTTTCCCGGCAGAGGACGACACAATTATATGTTAAAATAACTTGATCAGATTGGCTCTTCACAAAAAGCCCCTGCAAGCCACCCCCCACCTCCCCCAACCCAACCTCAACCTCAACCCCAACACACAAAAACCAATAATAATGATATAGCGGGCGAAATAAAGCCTGGAGAAAGAAAAGATTTGGAATTTACCACCCCAGCCGTACCCCTACTCCCCACCTCTATGATCTCAAACATACCCCCCACACCACCCCCCTCCACCAACTATTCTCCCCCAAAGCCCCATCCCTGCTTTTGCTTTTGCCACGGCCCTGGACTTGGCAATAAATTGCTTTGGTAATCAGCTTTTTGAAAAGCTTATTTACTGCTTGTTCTGTGTTTATTGTGCTCCTCCGAATGAAATATAAAATTGGATTTCATTAGATGTGCAATTTTCTCTTCTCTCGTAAAGAAAAGGGAAGAGAGAGAGAGAGAGAGAGAGAGAGAGAGAGAGAGAGAGAGACAGAGAGAGACAGAGAGAGACAGAGAGAAAGAGAGAAAATCACCTTGTTGGCTATAGAGAGTGGATTCTAGGAGCAGTGTATATATTACCGTTGATTGAGTTTCTCTCTGGCTGATGCAGTTCCTCTCTGGCTCTAACTACTGATAGAATCCTGAGTGCAATGTGAGCCATTGCTCTGAAAGCGAGGCCTCAGCGAGACATTACATCCACTCATCCAATAATACGCTCCCCACACAGCCGCCAAATGATTGCGCGTCGGAACGGTGACGTCAAACGCGCGAGCTGTTCCTCAGAGGTTTCTACAGGAATCTGAACACATCCTCCAGTCCAAGTATTCCTCAAATGATGTCGCAAGTAAAGGAGCAAAAAGGCCCCTAAAGAACTGCAGTGGAACTCCTCTTCAGTACTCTCAGTCACCTCTATAACTTGGTGTTGGAGGTGAAGGGCCAGGGCCACGGGGATTAGGCTGACGCTAGAACATGAGGACACCCGCTCATACTAGATTTCCCCTGAAATCAAGGGTATTAATTAAAAAATTGTGCTGCAATACCAGCCTCTATTCTTCTGAGAAGACTCTAGGACTAGATACTGGAACATGTCTGTGAGGATCTGATGGCCCTCAGACACATAAATTTTACACACACACACACACACACACACACATATATATACAGAAAGTCTTTGTGATGTATCAAGGGCCACGGTGTCCAGGGTAATGTCAGCATACCACCAAGAAGGACGAAACACATCCAACAGGATTAACTGTGGACGCAAGAGGAAGCTGTCTGAAAGGGATGTTCGGGTGCTAACCCGGATTGTCTCCAAAAAACATAAAACCACGGCTGCCCAAATCACGGCAGAATTAAATGTGCACCTCAACTCTCCTGTTTCCACCAGAACTGTCCGTCAGGAGCTCCACAGGGTCAATATTTACAGCCGAGCTGCTGTAGTCAAACCTTTGGTCACTCATGCCAATGCCAAACGTCTGTTTCAATGGTGCAAGGAGTGCAAATGGGGTTGTGGACAATGTGAAACATGTATTGTTCTCTGATGAGTCCACCTTTACTGTTTTCCCCACATCCGGGAGAGTTACGGTGTGGAGAAGCCCCAAAGAAGCGTACCACCAGACTGTCGCATGCCCAGAGTGAAGCATGGGGGTGGATCAGTGATGGTTTGGGCTGCCATATCATGGCATTCCCTTGGCCCAGTACTTGTGCTAGATGAGTGCGTCACTGCCAAGGACTACCGAACTATTCTGGAAGACCATGTGCATCCAATGGTTCAAACATTGTATCCTGAAGGCGGTGTCGTGTTTCAGGATGACAATGCACCAATACACACAGCAAGACTGGTGAAAGATTGGTTTGATGAACATGAAAGTGACGTTGAACATCTCCCACGGCCTGCACAGTCAGCAGATCTAAATACAAGATAATGACAGACCACATTTTGCAGCAATCACAACATCATGGCTACGTAGGAGAAGGATCCGGGGACTGAAATGGCGGCCTGCAGTCCAGATCTTTCACCTATAGAGAACATTTGGCGCATCATAAAGAGGAAGGTGCGACAAAGAAGGCCCAAGACGATTGAACAGTTAGAGGCCTGTATTAGACATGAATGGGAGAGCATTCCTATTTCTGAACTTGAGAAACTGGTCTCCTCTGTCCCCAGACGTCTGTTGAGTGTTGTAAGAAGGGGGGGTGGGGGGGGATGCCACACAGTGGTAAAAAATGGCCTTGTCCCAACGTTTTTGGGGATTTGTTGACGCCATGAAATTTTGAAACAACATATTTTTCCCTTAAAATGATACATTCTCTCAGTTTAAACTTTTGATCTGTGATTTGTGTTCTATTCTGAATAAAATATTAGATGTTGCCTCCTCCACATCATTGCATTCAGTTTTTATTCACAATTTGTTTAGTGTCCCAACTTTTTTGGAATCCGGTTTGTATATATATATTCACACTGATCAGCCATAACATTATGACCACCTGCCTGTTGTGACACTTGAGTGGACACAGGATGCTGTTGGCTGGATATTGAGGGGGCACTGAGGGGTTTAAAATCTCAAGCAGCAATGCTGTGTCTGATCCACTTGTACACGCAGTAACACACCACCACCAGGTCAGCATCAATGCGACGATGGGAATGATCCACCATCCGAATCATACCTGCTCTATCGGTCCTGTGGGGGTCCTGATGAATGAAGAACAGGGTGAAATGGAGTCAACAAAAGTATGCAGAGTAATAGATGGACTACAACTTGTTCCTGTGTGGTCAGTGGAGCTGAAAGAAAAAGTTGTGTAGAATGAGTGAAGAATCAAGGAGGTGGTCATACTTTTATGGATATTATCTTCACTTATGCTACAATCGTACCTAATTCATCTCTTTAGGCCAATCAGACACTGGCTTTTATCCTAACACTGCTAAAGAAAATTAAAAACAATTTTAAATGTGGGTGGCACAGCGGGTAGTGTCACAGTCACACAGATCCAGGGACCTGGAGGTTATGGGTTCAAGTCCCGCTCCAGGTGAGGAGTGTTCTCCCTGTGTCCGCGTGGGTTTCCTCCGGGTGTTCCGGTTTCCTCCCACGGTCCAAAAACACATGTTGGTAGGTGGACTGGTGACTCAAAAGTGTCCATAGGTGTGAGTGAGTGAGTGTGTGTTGCCCTGTGAAGGACCAGCACCCCTCCAGTGTGAGTTCCCACTTTGCGCCCAGTGATTCCGGGTAGGCTCCGGATATTCCGTGTCGCTGAACTGGATAAGCACTTACAGGCAATTAATGAATTAATGAATTTTAAAAAGAATTTAATGCCCACTTCTGCTGTTCTTGGATCAGCCATAATATTGGTTTGCTAGTGATCAGTCTAGGGTCTAAGAAAGTCTATAGAAATCTTATAAGGAAGGAACTACATTGCTACAAATTATTATTATTGTTGTTGTTGTTGTTAATAATAATAATAACAACAACAATAATATTAATTACTACTACTTCTACTACTACTACTAATAATAATAATAAGAAATACTACTACTAGTACTACTGATAATAATAATAATAATAATTTGTATTAATTAGATCAGCGTATAATGTTAGACCAAACCCTCCTGACTCTGTTGACCTCAAACCTTCTTCCAAGCAGCACTGCCCCACCAAACACTCCCAAAGTCTATTTCTAGTTCCACCAGGGGTCTTCCTGGGACTTTATGAAGATGCACCATGGCACATAATTGAGTACTTGTTGTCGCTGATTGACTGAGCACGAGCTTTGATGTAACATTCATTTAAACCTCAGCCACACTTCTCTAATGCACAAACAGTGTTCTCAATCACTGCTGAGCTCCTCCAGCACCTCTTCCCCCATCCCAGGGGTGTTTACTTGGTTGATGTTCTGGTCGATATGTGCCCTATGAAAAGGAATAGTCACAAACTGCCTTTAAAAGCCTGCTCCCATGTTTGGCAGCAGTGCGCAAGAAAATGCTCTGCCTTTGAGAGGGTGCCGCTTCACAGAACGGTGGTTTGCAGAGGTAGATATTGACTAGGTACATTTACTCAAGTGCAACATTTTAGTAATAATTTTTAATTTAAATGTAATTTCTATGAAGTGCAACGCACATGAGAGGAAGAATATTATTGATTTGAAGTCCCTGAATGAACCCTTTTAGGTTCCTTAGAGCGGGACCCCTACATGAAGGCAGCCATGTTACGTGTCAGAAACAAATCTGATACATTCAGGCCACTAGGTGTTGCTATAACAACTGTTTCATAATGCAAAGAACAGTTAACTCCATTAAATAAAATCTTGGTGGATTTGTATTTCTCTGTGTATTAATTTGCAATAATTCTACATTTAATAAAGTTTCATAGCAATTAATGGCATCTGCTCTTTATTCATTGCAATTTAGTCAGATTTATGACTAAGAATTGTTCATATTTATTCCCTATTTCACATTTCAGTCTGTTTCATTGGCGTACTCCTCCACGGTTTGGTCACACTCCTGAAATTTGGATATTTAGCATTTTATTTGAAACCAATAGGGTCCAAAAAGGGAAGAATACAGCCTCAAACACTTACTTTGCCTAGATTTTATGTTCTAAAGGGTTCCGCTGCAGTTCTAGAAGTTACTCAGTAATTAAGTATTATTATTATAATTATTATTTCTACTCATTTATTAAGATGGTGCTTTTACTTTTACTCGAGTCATAATTTATCCAAGATATAATACAAACCGGATTCCAAAAAAGTTGGGACAATAAACAAATTGTGAATAAAAACTGAATGCAATGATGTGGAGGAGCCAACATCTAATATTTTATTCAGAATAGAACACAAATCACAGATCAAAAGTTTAAACTGAGAGAATGTATCATTTTAAGGGAAAAATATGTTGTTTCAAAATTTCATGGCGTCAACAAATCCCAAAAAAGTTGGGACAAGGCCATTTTTTTACCACTGTGTGGCATCCCCCCCCCCCCACCCCCCCTTCTTACAACACTCAACAGACGTCTGGGGACAAAGGAGACCAGTTTCTCAATTTCAGAAATAGGAATGCTCTCCCATTCATGTCTAATACAGGCCTCTAACTGTTCAATCGTCTTGGGCCTTCTTTGTTGCACCTTCCTCTTTATGATGCGCCAAATGTTCTCTATAGGTGAAAGATCTGGACTGCAGGCCGCCATTTCAGTACCCGGATCCTTCTCCTACGTAGCCATGATGTTGTGATTGCTGCAGAATGTGGTCTGGCATTATCTTGTTGAAAAATGCAGGGTCTTCCCTGAAAGAGATGATGTCTAGATTGGAGCATATGTTGTTCTAGAACCTGAACATAGTTCTCTGCATTAATGGTGCCTTTCCAGACATGCAAGCTGCCCATGCCACAAGCACTCATGCAACCCCATACCATCAGTGATGCAGGCTTCTGAACGGAGCGTTGAAAACAACTTGGGTTATCCTTGTCCTCTCTGGTCCGGATGACATGGCGTTCCAGTGTTCCATAAAGAACTTCAAATCGTGACTCATCTGACCACAGAACAGTCTTCCATTTTGCCACACTCCATTTTAAAAGACCCCTGGCCCAGTGCAAACGTCTGAGCTTGTGGAGCTTGCTTAGAAATGGCTTCCTCTTTGCACTGTAGAGTTTCAGCTGGTAACTGTGGATGGCACGGTGGATTGTGTTCACTGACAATGCTTTTTGGAAGTATTTCTGAGCCCATTCTGTTATTTCCTTGACAGTGGAATTCCTGTTTGAGGTGCAGTGGCATTTAAGGGCCCGGAGATCACAAGCATCCAGTAGAGTTTTACGGCCTTGACCCTTACGCACAGCAATTGTCCCAGATTCTCTGAATCTTTTGATGATGTTATGCACGGTTGATGATGACAACTTAAAAGTCTTTGCTATTTTACGCTGGGTAACACCATTCTGGTATTGCTGCACTATCTTTCTGCACAACAATGGTGGAATTGGTGATCCTCTTACCATCTTGGCTTCAGAGAGACACCGACACTCTGAGAAGCTCTTTTTATACCCAATCATGTTGTCAATTGACCTAATTAGTGTTAATTGATCTTCCAGCTGTTCGTTATATGCTCAATTTCCTTTTTCCAGCCACTTATTGCTACTTGTCCCAACTTTTTGGGGATTTGTTGACACTGTGAAATTTTGAATCAACATATTTTTCCTTTAAAATGTTACATTTACTCAGATTAAACTTTTGATCTGTCATCTATGTTCTATTACGAATAAAATATTGACATCTCCACATCATTGCATTCAGTTTTTATTCACAATTTGTTTAGTGTCCCAACTTTTTTGGATCCCGGTTTGTACTTCTACTGGAGAATGGATTAAGATACTCTACACACCTCTGGTAGTTTACAACATTCCTCAGTCTAGCCCCTTTTCTATATGGAAATTCATTCATTCATTAATTCATTCATTGTCTGTAACCGCTTATCCAGTTCAGGGTCACGGTGGGTCCAGAACCTACCTGGAATCATTGAGCGCAAGGCAGGAACACATCCTGAAGGGGGCGCCAGTCCTTCACAGGGTGACACACACTCACACATTCACTCACACACTAAAACCTACAGACACATTTGAGTCACCAATCCACCTACCAACGTGTGATATTGGACCGTGGGAGGAAACCGCTTATCCAGTTCAGGGACGTGGTGGGTCCGGAGCCTACCCGGAATCACTGTGTGCAAGGCAGGAACACACCCTGGAGGGGGCAACAGTCCTTCACAGGGCGACACACACTCACACATTCACTCACACACTCACACCTCTGGACACTTTTGGGTCCCCAATCCACCTACCAACCTGTGTTTTTGGACTGTGGGAGGAAACCGGAGCACCCGGAGGAAACCCACGCGGACACAGGGAGAACAGACCAAACTCCTCACAGACAGTCACTCGGCGCAGGGCTTGAACTCACAACCTACAGGTCCCTGGAGTTGTGAGACAAAGACACTATCACCATGATGCCGTCTCTATGAAAATAATTTTTTTATTTATATTTCCAAAATTCTTTGTTAGGGAAGAGAGAATTTCCAGAAAAAATATGTTTTTTTTCTCATGCATAAATTCAAAAAGTGCATAAATTATTCCAAATCCAAATATTGTGGTATATGATTTTTATTAAACCTAAACCTTCATTTCGATCCATAATGTGTCAAACACCTGCATAAAGCAGGAAAAAACACCTTTAAAAATGCACACATGTCTGCTGCCCCCCACCCACCCTGGGGATTTAGTATGTAACCCCTGAGCTCACACTGCTGCACAGAAACATACTTCAGCTTTTCAAGACTGAACACAAGCTTCAAAAAAAAAAAAAAAAAAATCTGTGTGTTTTATTTATTGGAACTTTACAGCGACTCATTTAGTGAAGAGCTGCAAAATAGAGTTCGCGCCATTGTTTTCTATTTCTAATTACTGACTGAAATGTATCACGTGAAAATGTATTGGATGAAATTATCTCACTATTTTAGCTGATTGTTTTGCTCAATATAAGATACATTCTACAATCAAAATGATCTACCATTAAACAGAGATGACTGGGCTTTTGTAATGTTCTTACAACAAGTAAACAATAAAAAACTGTATAGACTTAATTTTAATCTTAGAAATTAATAAAAAATATTACAACTATCCACTAAATTCAACATGATTTACTTCCCATGACTTAACACAAGTGAACTGCATGTGCTCAGTGCTGTGGTTCCATCCTTTTTAGAACAGCACCATCTGCAGGGTGAATGCCTCCAGGCTCAGAGAGAGACAGAGAGAGAGAGAGAGAGAGAGAGAGAGAGAGAGAGAGAGAGAGAGAGAGAGAGAACGACAGAGAGAGAGAGAGAGAGAGACATTTTCTGCATGTTTCTTGTCCAGAGCAGGAATGTAATTGCCTATAAATCTACTTTTTTGACTTCCAGGACAAGGAAGGGTCAATGAGGGATGTCCCACTGTCTGAAAATGTTGCATGCGGTCCACATGCAGTGTGTGTGTGTTCAGTGTGTGAATGCATGAGTGTGTACAAGCATATGAAAAATGTTTGTACACAATAATATATATATATATATATATATATATATATATATATATATATATATATATATATATATATTTATAATATTAGTGTTTCCTGTTCCTTTTCATAAATGGCTTATATAAATGTATTGTTAATATATTATTAATAATTAGTAATATATAAAAACATACATATTATATAATTAATATATTAATTATTCCAACATTCTCCAGCTTTGTTATAGTATATATATATTTTTAAATAAACCTAAAAATTAAGTATTAATATGCAATTTTCACAATCACGAACATCAAAATCATCCTCTTAAAAAGTCATCTAATGTCCAAAATTTTAGGTGAATTTCAGCTCATTTTTACCTGGACAGCTTTTATCTCAGTGTTACACGACTGTATACTAAAGACGTAAAGCAAGAGACATCTCTAATACCTCTGGAGTTTCTCTTAGACAATAGTTATGAGGTCAGAAGGAAAGATGGTGGAGACTTCAGTTGAAGGGTTGTGTATCTCCTAAAAGGAAGAGCCCTGTTTCAGTGGAGATCTCAGTAAAGCCCTCACACTGAGCTCAGATTTGCTGAGATAAAAACACTTACATTTGTCCGCAAGTGACCTAAAGACAGAGCTGGGACAGATGTGTCTCCTGTTTTCATTTTGTCTGATGGTGTTTCTCCTGAGGAATTCTAGAAGCTTTTCTCCAATGACTTTGCTTCCATTTATGAAAGAGCACCTACACTGACCCCTGGTGGCCTGGATGTGTCAGAGACTAGACTTATTTAGGGGACCCACTACATGGAGGATAAACGGCTCATGCAGAGTCTACAATGCAATTTGATTTGCCATTTCTTGTGAGTTATATTTCATTAAAAAAAAAACATAAAATAATTACAAGCAAACATTTTCTTTTGGGTAGTAAAAATGACATATCGCTTCTCTAAATCTCCTGAACCTCCGATCAGCAGCATTTGGATAATCAGATTTTCCCCTGGCAAGCAGTGGCTGAGTAGGCCACCCTGACTGTAGCATAGGGGCCACACAGCTGCTGTTTTTTACAACACGCTTCCGTCTCCACCCCACCCCAGCCCTGGGCCCCCTGCCCACATCCATCCCCTCTGTCTTTATAATCCCTTAAACACACTTCACGCCACTTTCCTGGAAATTTAATTACCTATACAAGGTGACAAGTCTTTCCAAAGTTGTTTGATTACCTGCGCTGCAATATGTTGCAATATCCTGCCAGCTAGGCCTCGCTCCAATACCAGCAAAGCATGCGCATGGGCTCTGTTACTGCTCTGGAACTACTGAATCTCGCTGTCCATATCTAATGCTCAACAATAAAGGAACACCAGGTAAAATTGAGTGTATTTGCTTCTGTTCTAGTGCAATGTAGTAGTGTAGTGTAATAGGAGGGAGTGTGTGTGTGTGTGTGTGTGTGTGTGTGTGTGTGTGTGTGTGTGTGTGTGAAAGGAGGGTGGGGGGGGGGGGGGGGGGGGGGCGTTTCCTAGCCCCCTCCAAAAGTAGTAAGCACATCAGTGAGAAACATTTGAGTATTAAACTGCTCCAGCACGCCTGGTTCTAGGAGAGGGGCATAAATATGTTGGAATAAGGGTTCAAAAAGAGTTAGGTACAGAGCCCCGAGGGATCAAGAGTAAGGGGAGTAGCACAGTGTCACTAACACACAGCTCCGCGGACCTGGGGTCTTTTGTTCAATCCTTACCTTTGTTCACTGTCTGTGGGGAGTTTGGTGTGTTCTCTCTGAGTCTGTGTGGGTTTCCTCCAGGTTTTCTGACTTCCTCCCACAGTTCAAATGCAGTAATGCAGCTGCACATTTTAAACCCTAATCTTAACAGAATTATGAACGTATATATATATTGTTTTGGTTCCGTTCTTAAATGAACACTAGGTACGATTTGGTATTTTTGCTTTTGGGTTCCCCCTACTGTTCTAGAGCATTATTCACTTTTACAGCACTGTCCTAGGATCCTAGGACACTCAGGGACAGCGACCCCAAATGTTACATAGTGCAGTTTCTGCAGTGATGAGTCCAGATTACAAGCAACACCGGCACTATTCTCCTATTACAGGCCGCTGAAGCATCACAATGAATACTAATACTTTTAAATACTAAGTAATACTAAGGTAAAAAATACCACCTAGTGTTATTTTAAGAGCCTTATCAGGTTATACCGAGCTGGGCCTACAATCAGGAAAGGTCAAAATATGGCCCGTCTGGGTGGGATGTCTCCAAAGGTCACAGGTCAACACCTGCTGAAGTTTCACAGCCCACCGACAGGAACAACCGCGCCTCAATGTGTCTTCACTTACCTCTGACTCTCTCCGACTCGTCTCATTATGGAGAGGTGTGTAGAAAGAGCGAAAGCAGGTCAGCGTTCACAGTGCGCCGAACATCTTTTGGGGGAGCTGACATTCCTCAAGTACTAATTTGCCATTTTTTTTTTCCCCCTTCTCTTTTCTCCGTGGTAAAACTCTGCAGCTTAAAACCCCAAGCCTCTGACAGGCGCCTTTGCGTTGACGCTGCTGCCATGAGTGAAATTTAGAGGCTAATTATGAAATAAATTTGCTTTGAAGCAGAGTGTGGCTATTTTTTATTACTTATTTACTACTTTATTTATTTATTTATCCTTTTAACTAAAAGATGCCCTCGTCTTGTATTTGATGTCCCTTGTGATCTCTGCTTGTAGAGGCAAGAAACTGAAGTCTGAGTCATAGTCCAAGAGCTAGCTTCAGTGGCGCTTTTCGGCCTGAGCCAAGTGAGCGCCGAAGCTTTCGGTCCGAGGGGAGGAGGAGGATTTGGAGGAAGAGGGGAGGTTCAAGGGCTAAATATCATTTTAAACTGTGCCTGACAGTTTTAACAAAATAAAAGCCCTTCCATTTTGTGGTGTAAGTGCTCTGTTATTTATTAATGTTTTTTTATTTCTGTTTTTATTCTTCTATCTTTTTTATTTTGGTGGAGGGTGCGGTGTGTAAGCAGCAGAACTTGGAGTCTAAAACACTGAAATCCAAATTAGATCTCGGTAGCACTGACACACTTCTTTTTTTCCGGTGGAGCAGGTAGCCGGCTGCTTCATATATGATTAATTAATGGAGGCAGGCTGCCATCTGTGTTTTAACTGATTAAATAGCGCACAAAGTAGGATGCACCTTTTGATGTGAACCTTTGGGGAGCACGCTCACCGGCTTTGTATTTCCACCTTGATTAAGCACAATGCTCTGGCAATCCCCCTCCCTCTCCCTCTCACCCCCCCACCCCCAACTTCCCACTCCAATCCACCCCTCCCACTCTGGCCCCATCCAGTTCAAAGTCTCTTTAATTTGTGGGGAAGAGGACACAAAGGCATTAGAGGTGCTTTATTATCCTGCCCATCTCCCACTGGCCTGCTGGATTCGTCTTTATAAGTGAGTGTTTTGCCCAGGCCTAGGCCTGGACCCTATTCGCTCTCTCGTTCCCTCTTTCGCTCTTTCGCCGGTGGTCGTTTTTTGCCGCCGGAGCCCTCCCTGCGCCGCCGGATAAAAAATTGATTCCAGTAAATTCTCACCTGAGATCCATCACGGTGAAAGGCTTTTAAAGGTCACACATGTAATAAGTTCCGATGGTCTCAGTCACTCAGATAATGGGCCTTTAGTCCACCCCGCAATGCTGCTATATAGGAATAATGGAGTAATCTGTGGACCATTCAATTCAATAGTGCCGGAGCACCAGTGCCAGCCAGGCAGGGAGGCAGCAAGGCAGGAAGGCGGGCGGGCGAGCGAGCAGGCTTGTGTGTTGAGGAGAGAGAGCAAGGTCTGATGGAGGAAAAGCTAGTCTCCTCTAGTCTCCATCTTTACCAGGCAGTCCTGAGTCATTGACATTTCCAAAAGGTTTTAGCGCGGGCCCCAGTAAGCCCCGGTCTCTCTATCACAGAGAGAGAGAGAGAGAGAGAGAGAGAGAGAGAGAGAGAGAGAAAGAGAGAGAGAGAGAGAGAGAGAGAGAAATTAGGAGGGCAAGAAAAATGCTAATGATGAGCTCTCTGATAATTGTCCTCGCTAGCAAATTAATTAGCTTTTCAATAGGCGCCCAGTATGGTCACAAACCACGTTCATAATCAAACGGAAAATTGTATGGTGATTGCTTTAAAAATGAACTCATTGTGTGATGATATATTCTATTTTAGGTTAATTATGGGAAATAAGCTCCCACGTCTTTCGCCCAGGGTCCGTAATTGAAATGTTAGGCCTTAAATCCCTGTGTATGACCATCTCTGTGTCGCACCACAAATCCGTGTCTCCCTAGCGCCATTGAAAGGGTGGTGAATGCTTCGTATTTCCGAATAGCTTTTAGGTAAAGTTTTTATAACTCTGTGAGATCTAACTCAAGCCGGGTGTTCTTTACGGCAGGCCTGGACACAGTAAAGTCACCACAATTTCCATTGATTTCACTCCAAAGATCAACTAGTCTCAGCCTCCTCAAAATGTACGGACTTCAACAGAGTGCAAGGAAAATGTGGGAGATGTCAAATTTATGATCATTGCATTGCATAACATCTAATATTAACTTATGGAAAGGTTTTGGTCGGAGTTTTGGCCTCTCGTCCACAGAAAAACAACATTTTAGGCCACTGAAAATGGAGGTTTTCAAAATACGCTTTAAAAGTCATTGTCGGTGTTCTTATGTGGATGGGGAAAAACATCTTTTCATGTCTATCTTTAAAACGTACTATAGCCCCCTACTGGAGTGGCATGGAAATGCAACCATTTTTGTATAAGTCAAAATGGGGATATTTTCACAAAATTTGTGAGGAAAATCTCATTTTTTAAAAATACCCAGATCCATGTGGACGGGGCCTGAGGCGAGGTGGAACTTTGGCGAGACCCTTCCACGAGCTGTTAGCCTTGAAAATGAGCAGTGGGTTCTGCTAAATGCTGGCTCAACGACAAAGAATACAAAGAAACGGGACAAACACCACAGGCATGGCTTATTATTTTTTTTAAAGAACTTAAAGTTTGACCTCTATTTCTGCCTGTTAGCAGCTAGACGGGCACATCCAGGCCCGACCACAACAGATGTCTTTAAAAAAGGAAACAACACAGTAACTCCATCTGTATAATGAGAGCTAACCACAAAAATGCCTCCCTGGCTGCGAGAGAGCCTCATCTGAATTGCCTCCGCCGGCTTCTGCTGCTCACCCCCTTCCAGCGTGGTGTGCTTCTGTGTTTTCCCGTGGACGTTTCAAAGAGAAAGGCTGTATATTTACCAGAGGAGTCTCGCCGTGTGGGTTGCGAGCCGCCAGCGGAGTGGCAGACAAAAGAGGGAAGCGCATTGTAATTGATTGTTACTAAAGATTACCTTTTCCAACAGGAGCGTCTGGTGATTGCAGAATCACGTTTGACTGCTGGAGGTGCCTCGCGCAAGCAAGTGTCGCTTTCAGCATCACACGTCCCTGCTGCCACGCAGCTCGCCAAACAATTACTGCACTTTGGTTGCTTTGTCTCCAAACCCCTGCTAGCCCAGCTAGGGCTTCACTTCTCCTGCTTTGTGAGAGCAAGCTAAAAACCTGCACTTCTCCTCCAAGCTGTGGCAATTACGGCTGCATCTATTGACACCTCCTTTGTGGGATTCTCGCATCGCTAGCAGATGCATCGCTTCTCTTCTCCCTCCCTAAGAACTATGACAAACTGTCAAGAAGTGAGCAGCTTGCTCCATGGAAATGAAGCAATTAAAATAATGCCACATTATGGTGCCCGCCTAAGACTGGCATCTGTTGTGGAGCTCAGATCCCCCGCAATCACGCGGTCTTGATGAGCTCAGGTGAGTCATGCTAAGTGCTGGTCATTCTGCAGAACCAGGCCTGGTCATTTTGAGTCAGTGCAGAAATTAATTAGAAAGAAAAAATATTTGAGGCAGCTGTGCATTTACTGTAAATTATCCAAGGCAGCTGGGCTTAAACTGTAAAGTTTGAAAGCAACAGTAGGTAGGATTTTGACCTTAAAATTATAGCTTCTAAATCAGTGTGATGCTCCAGTGATCTGTAATAGGGAGAATAGGGCCTCTGTTGTTGCTACACAGGACTCAGCATTGCAGAAACTGCATTATGTAACTTTTGGAGAAGGGTAGGAAACTATTCCTCCCCACCCCCATTTTAGGACAGTGCTGTAAAAGTGAAATATACTCTGTCATAGACAATGACAGTCATATTTACTTTGGATCAAGGTATACTTTAAGAATGACTTAAGTCTTTAAGAAGACTTTTGTCATTGAGCTTTCATAACAACATTGTGCACAAGTGTGTATGTGTGGGGGGGTGTGGGGGGGGTGTTAATATTGATCAATTACGTCATGTGTCTCTCCCAAAAGCCCCAACTATATTTAAAGGAAGTAAAAAGTCATAGGCTCTCTCAATAGCCATAATTCGATTTTTTAATTATGGAAGGAAGAGGTTTTCTGAATGTGTTCATTCATTAAATCCTTTTCTGTAACTGTTTCATTTTGATCAATTCAGTCTATTGGTTGATGAATTTGCCTTCCCTGTTCATTCAGGAAATATTGAATCTTCTTGTTATAAACCATGACTTGTATTGTATTGTATTGAGGCTAGTGTTAAGGTTAAAGTTAGCAGACCAAGGCTAAAGCTAAGGCTATGGTTAGCAGGCTGGTGCTACTGCTAAAGTTATAGTTAGCAGGTTATATATTAGTTGTAAATCCATTCAGTGATAACTGTGTTTTCAGGAGGACATTTATGTTTATGTGCAAGACGCTGTTGAAGGAGAAACCGGGTCAGAGGGAAAAACATGAGGATTGTGGCCTAACTCTTCCTCCACCAGCTTCTATTCATCATGTCAGGATTATCCTCTCTAAGGAAGGACTGGTTTGACTGTACTTTTTCCAGCTTTATCTTCATTAAAAGGGATGTCTAGGATTGTGGGGAAGTTATGTTCTCTCTGGTTTGTTTACATTCAGGAGCTCTGCGTGTTTTAAGGTGGAATGGTATGTTTGCGGGGGGAAAATGACATATATTTGTTAATGGCTGAAGTTTAAATGGTCTGTAAGGTTTATATTAACTGTTTGAATTACCATAGAAACTCATTTGCAACTTTCAGTAATGCTGTTTGTCTGCCGAGATTGAAGACATTCCACCTTAAATGGCAGAAAACAGCAAAAATCAGTAAATATTACCACTATGGAGCAGAAAAAAGCAATATCCTCCTCTCGGTTCTTGTTTTTTAAAATTTGGATATTTCCAGCAACGTTCCAGTTGGCGAAACCTAATTGTGAACCGTTCTGCAAATTTCCACCAACAAAAATAGGTTCCAGATCCCTAAAAGTTAGTTAGCAGCGGGAACCAAAGAACAGTAGATTTTTCAGCAGAAACCATGCCTCACTTCTATTTACTGATGCTGTGCAATGCCCTTTGTGAATCCTTGGTTCTGAACAGAACCAGAACCAGAGTTCTTTTGGTCAAAATGCGTTATCTGTTTTTCTGTTGTCTAAAAGCTCAGCGCTGTGCTGACACTGACGTAATGATGGTGTGTTGGTGTGTGTTGTCCTGGTACTAGTGGATCAGATACAGCAATGCTGCTCGAGTTTTTAAACACTGTGTCCATTCATTGTCCACTCTGTTAGACACACCTATCTCATTGGTTCTCCTTGGAGATGTAAAGACAGACAGGACGACACCCACTGGCTGGATATTTCTGGTTGTTGTTTTCAGTCCAGAAGTGACATTGAGGGCTTTAAAAACTCTAACTGCACTGCTGTGTCTGATCCACTCATACCAGCACAACACACACTAACACAACACCAGGTCAGTGTCATTGCAGCGCTGAGAATGATCCACCACCCAAATCATAGCTGCTCTCTGGTGGTCCTGTGAGCGTCCTGACCATTGAAGAGCAGGGTGTTCCAGCTCCTGTATGATTAGTAGAGCTGATAAATTGGACGATGAGTGTAGATAGTGTAGGTGTTCCTAATCCAGTGATCATTCAGTGTATAAACCTTGCCCAGCTTCACTAAAACTGCTAAAGCATTAAATGAATTTATATCATAAAAAGTTAGTTGTTGCATCTTTCTGAATAAACATCCAAATATTTCCAGGTTTAAATTTCTTCGCCGAGACAGTACAGAAGACCTCACAGCTGTTAACCACCCCAGGAATTCTCCAAAACGAGCCTGACGGGTAAGAAGTCAGAATGGACGAATCCAAAATTGCTTGGAAACCCTGTAACCTTGCAGAAAATTCATTTGTGCGGTGCGCTGAAATGTAGCTGATGCATTGCAGGCTCCTCTCTGGAGGAGATGTATTAACCCACAGGGCTGGGTGCTGAAAGTTTCCAACCTTTTTTTTTTTTTTTTTTTTGTGACAGGTTTTATAAGCCTAATGCAGTTTGTGATGTATAGCATAATAACCCCCTCCATGACTGTAGGGCCTTGCTCTTAATATCGGGTGGCTTGTGTATCAGGCAAAATTATTGTAATGAGACCCAATTTCCATACAACAGTGAAATGAGTTCATTATTCTAAGCTATATTGGTGGAGTAACCAACGGAAATTGATGCCTTTATTTGGGAGGAATTGGATTCTGGACATAAATAGAATTAAGTAGAGTTGCAAAGAGTAAAAATGCAATAATAATTATATTGCAGTTATCAAAAGCTTATCACCCGCCCTCGCCTGGCGATACTTCATGTCATTTGTCAGGTCGAGGTGGGGCTGTCTCATCTTTGCTGATGATGTGAGTGGTAGGACAGTCTGTGCCATTGCTAATCTGGTCGATGAGCATGGCCATACATTAGGCACTTTATATGGAAATGGAGATAGGGAGCTTCATCAACACAGATTTGCATAAGCCAGTTTAGTCGGGAGTCTCCGGAGTCTCAGGGGTCCCAGTCCGAGTCCAGCCTCAAGTCTGAGTCGAGTCCAGAGTCTTTGGGGTCCGAGTGCAAGGCAAGTCTTAAGTCTGAGGCCTGACGTAGGGTCCAAGTCTGAATCAAGTCAGGAGTCTCTGGGGTTGTTAATCAAGTCTCAGCTGCACACTGGACAAAAGTAAATCTTTGTTAATAACAAGCCTGTAATTCTAAAATAGCTTACGTTTGAATATCAGTTCAATATCAGACTATAAGGGGGAAACCCCTTGTTTTGGAGTGTCATATTGCCTCTTGAAACAAGGTCATGAGGTGTAGTGTTTAAAATCATTCCCTATGAAACGGGACGACCATTCGAGAGCCTGATATCTCACAAGAACGAAAATGAAAAACAGCAGCTTTTCATTTCCAGGCAGTTGGAGGTGCTATAGGCAGCTCTGCAGGTCTGGAGCGATACAAGAGGAGAGCTGCTGAACTGTGGTTAAATTTAGAGCATCATATGCCTTCAGAAGTGTTTCACAATCATATATTATCACCCACTCCTAAGTCTTTTGTGATTCAGCTTCGTATTAGGTAGCTTCTTGTTAGTAATGCCCAGTTCCACCTTAAATGTTGCACCTTAAATGTAATTGCTTCACTATTTAAGGTGGAACTGAACATTTACCAGCTAACTTCTGAGATATCAGCATACTGCTAGCAATGTTTTATTCTTGTTAAGCGGGGTCATGAAACATTAAAAATACATAAAAAAGACAATACCATGGTTATCATAGTATGGAAAGAAGAAATTACTGACATTTGTGGGTTTGTTTGGTCTCTAGTGTGGCCATCTTGCTGGTGATTCACAAGGCATTCATAATCTTTTGTTTGGAGTGTGCCCAACCCCATGTTTCCAGACAGAATTTAGACACCCTACCCCTAGGCAAATTGGAGAAATAGGAATAAGTGGTAGGGCTAAGAAATGAAATGGGATTCACTCTTAATGTTGATTTGTGACTCATTTGGTGAAAATACCACAAGTATCAAACATCGCAGCATTGTTCTCTCCCTGTCCTCGTGTCTAAACAGCCCTGTTCGGAATGACAGGTTTCAGTGTGAGAGGCCAGGAGTGAGGAGCGAGGAGCAGAAGCTGTGGATTTTAGTCGTTTTCATGTTGTTTTCTTTTTTTGTCAGTTCTCATTTGGCAATATTTATTTTAATACACTTATTTCTCTGCATTCATTGTGGTTGTTTTGCTCTGTTTAAACCTATCTTTGTGCTCTCACATAAGTGCAGGTCCATGTCTTTGACTGGAGAGACTTGAGATGAGAGGGCAGGACAAATCCGATGTGCCTGCACTGTACGTAAAAAAACAGCGCAAAATCAGAATGACAACTTTTGTCCCATGTTAACAGACTTAGCCCAGGGCTTTTTTATTTCACTGTGTTTGTGTTGGTATGAGCTTCAAATCCACAAATGGACTTAATGCACTGAAAAGGAGCGTTTTCATAAAATGTCCCCTTTAAGAATGAGTCTTAGCTCTGAGGCAGTCAACATGCAACTTCTGACTTCTCAATAAATCTCAAGCCTGAGTCGACTCATCAGTCATTTAAAGGTGAATAGGAGTCAGATGTGACTGAATCCTAGTCTGTGTAAAGCTGCTTCTTCAGTGAGAAGCGATAGCATCTTGTGATAAATGTATACTTCGTCAGGAACTGTAACCTGATCACACTGCATTGTAACATTGCGTGACTTTAACGCTCCCACTCCAGCACAAGAGGGACTTGGCAGATCCCACAGAGAGACGCCTGTATCGCTGGTGTTTATCAGTGGCGTTCCTAATTGCGTTTATCCCTTTCAAGGTAACCTTTCTAACCAGCCGCCGCCTCTCCCTCCCACCCTCCCTACCGCCTGGTTGTTGCAGCACTATTCAAACTGCCCATTGAGAGTTCTGCTTCAGTGTATCCTCTTCATCAGGTGATTATACTATCTATCAGCTGCAGCTGTCACTACTCATTTAAAGCCCCTGCCAGACCCTCCAAGTGATGCAGCCAACTGTAACCCCGCTGATTGCTGTTTTGTAATCCAACACCTCATCCCGTTTAGCGTCTCCATGCTGGAAAAAAAATGCAGACCCTTTACACAGGGAGAAAAAAAAACTCATAGAGCTTGACTCTCGTTGATAAAGGTGAGATGGAGCAGGGTGGAGGGAGAAAAATTCCTAATTACGAATTAAAAAAACAATAAAAACACTTTGCCTTTGTTGTGGGAGAGAGAAACACTAGTAGAAGAAGAAGAAGAAGAAGGGAGGGTGGAAAAGAGAGAGAGAGAGAGAAAGAGAGGCAAAAAAAAGCACAGGCCAAATTCTTTTCCTTGTTGCCAAGGCACGCTCGGGATGCTGGCAGCTACAAAGATTCAATTATACAAAGTGCAAAAAATAATTAGAAAAAATAATAGCACTTGAGAGGGGAAAAAATAATAGTCCCCTCCAGAAATTGCATAGAACAATAAATCTGTTAATTAGCTCATTAATATTCAATTGGGGTCAGTGGACTTAATGGAACCTTTTTCATGGGCCAAGGAAATGTTTAACACCCGTTTTTTTCCTCCGCCGACTCCGATTATCAACTATGCGCAGGCGAGCCTTATCAGCGCTCCAGATGGTGGAGAACAATGCCGCACTATTATCGCCTCGCCGCAGCGTGAGGGCCTTGTAACCGGTGTGAGCCTGAGACAGTGAAGTATAGATACTGAGGCATTTAGTGTAATTGATATGTGGTATATATCGTATTGTTTAGGCACTGTTTGTTTGCTCTGCTGGTATTCATGCCGAGGACGGAGAGGCGAAGATTGATTCTGTTTCCCTCTCTCTCTCTCTCTCTCTCTCTCTCTCTCTCTCTCTCTCTCTCTGTCACAGATATCTTGTCAGTGCATGGGCCCCTTGACATTGCCACACATACAGAAAAAGAAAGCCCAAATACTCCTGGGCACTTTTGACACAGAGAGACTGAGTGAGTGGGCTTCATCCACACAGACACAAGGGTCTGCCGACTGCAGCCGGTGCCACTTAGCGACTGGGATTGATGTTTTATTCAAAAGTTGTTTGAGAGTGTTGTCCAACAACTGCAAAAGCCACACTGCAAAATATATATATATATATATTTATAAATAATAATAATATTAAATCTAATTTAAAACCTGTAAAATACAGTGAATATATCTGTATTATTTGTATATGTTTATTATAAAAATATTAACAATTATTCATCTTAGTTCTATGAAGTTTTACTTGTATCAAAGCATAAATATGAAAAAACTATATCATTTTTGAGTGCATGTGCACATTAATTTGAGGGTTTGGAGCTCCTACCAACCCACAAACTAAAACCCAGTCTTTTTTTTTTTTTTTTTTAAATTAATTAATCTGAAAACACAGGATCAAATGATTCATTCTGATTTTGTTCTGCATTCTTGTCTGAGTCTCTTCAATCTCACTGCACAAACAACATGTCAGAGCACAAAGACAAGGTTAAACAGAACAAAACAAACACAATAAGCATTAGGAAAAATAAGTGTACTAATTAAATATGACAAAAAGTAGAACGGAGAAGAAAGAGAACAGAGTAAGAATAAACAGCTCCAAAAAAATATCTCCTAGGCACTCGCATTGAAATTGTCATTTAACGGAACAGGTGCTGAAACCGGTCGTCCTGAACAGGGCTGTTTAGACAAAGTGGGGTGGGGGGTGGGACACTGCTGTGTGGTCCTTGTGCTATTTTAACTAAAGTGTGTCACAGTTTTCATTAAGAGCTCAGAAATGTGTTCACTTTTATAAAAGTTGTGGTTGTAAAATAAGACACTACCATTGGATAAAATAAATCAGACAAGCAACATTTGGAACATTAGGCTGAATAATCTTCTACCATTCCTGGAGCAATGACTTCATGAGAAATGTTGTATATCTAAGATTTAAAAATGGTCTCAAATCACAAATAATATATTTGTAGTGCATTAGGACCGAGCTGAGAGTGCTGCTTCCCTTCATCCAATCAAATTCCAGACAAACCACCGAAAGGTCAGCGGAAATATAATAAAGGGGCCTCTTTGATAGGGGGCAGGAGACTGATTTGGAGGTTGAAAGAGAAATATCGTCACGACTCCTGCGGCTCCTCTCACTGATGAGCGGTGAAAAGGTGACAGGTATGAGAGCTAGCCACGAGCACAGCTGGACTGGTCAGTAATGCACTCTTATGGGCTCAGCATTGTTCTGCTCTGAGGACTAGAATAAAGGTGCCTTGGCAGCAGGGACATTGTAAAGTCAACTTGAAATCTAACTGACTTTTTATTACCTTGTTAGTAGCTTTAGTCATACACTGGAAGTCCAAAAGTTCTGTAGACATCCATTATCATTAGAGTATTCAGCCATTTTAGTTTAAATTGTGTGGCTGAATGCTATCAAATCCTCACAAAACCTTCATTAGAAATATGATGTAGAGTGTCTTTGATTTAAGGTGCCACTTTATATTTCTCTAATAACTGTATAGTTACACATTAACAGCACATGTAATAACTGAAACTATTGGTGATATATTCACTATTACATATTGATTACCATAGTACAGCTGTGAATGAATACATACTGATTTCATTTTTACAATACAATAACATATACACATGTAATTAAACAAGTATAAGGGGAAGACGGTACACAGGATACATTTACAGTAGTTGTACTACAATAATCCATCAGTAACAGTTAATACATGACCAGTAGATATATCGTTATTACATATGTTATTACTGTATAACTGCACAGTTATTAGAGAGAAATATATAAAGAGGAAACTTTTTTTATAACTGAGGTAAGGACAGACTTTCATAGCACATTCTCACAGATGTTTCCTGTAGACCCCTGTTCTGGTGTGTGATTTCTCATGTGAGAGATGTTCTGACCTTGCTCTAAGCTCTGTGTATTTCATCAGTGGAGCTCATATGAGCTTTTCGTTCTCCATGCTCCATGCTCTGACTCCTCATTGAGCCAAGAGGTCCCTATATCAGGCTAAAGGAAGCCATTTTTATGATGTGATCTTCAACTTGAGGTGAGGAGAAGGAAAAAAAAACCTCCATCACTGAATCTTCAGTCACAGCACATGGTCAAACTTTGATGAAGCCCCTTTCCATATCTCTGAGGGGCTGAACTCATTTGGACCTTGACTCTTTACGTACTCTTATTGAGCTCCTTGAAGACTTTTGATGAAACAAAGCTGGGGAAACGTAGTTTTGAAGAAGCTAGTTACTTTCATTCATTCATTGTCTGTAAGCGCTTATCCAGTTCAGGGTCACAGCGGATCCAGAGCCTACCCGGAATCACTGGGAGCAAGGCAGGAAAACACCCTGGAGGGGGCACTAGTCCTTCACAGCGTGACACACACTCACACATTCACCCACACTCTCACGCCTATTCGAACACTCGGACACTTTAAAATTGTCAATCCATCTACCAAAGTGTGTTTTTAGACAGTGGGAGGAAGCCAGAGCACCCAGAGGAAACTCACGTGGACACGGGGAGAACGCACCAAACTCCTCACAGGACCCCCCACCCGACAAACACTCCCTGTTGCGCCACTGTGTCACCTCCTAGTTACATTCAAGTATTTCAAACTTATATTTACATTGTTTTTTCCTGAATCAGTTTCTTTCCTGAGTAACACTTTGGGTTTTGTTCAAGTTTATTAGGGAATAAAAGAAGCTATTATTTTACTCTCATTTTAGCGTGTTTATCCACCTGCCAAGAAATCTTTACTGGCCCTATTCAAATAGAACTCTGGTTTCTGGTGAAAACGTGATCCGACATTGATCCAACCCAATTATATTTGGTAGTATGTGGAGGTAACATCAGATCATTTTTGGGCTCAGTTTTAACTGAAAATTGATATTCTAAGAAGTTCCGCTGCACTTCCATAAGTTGCTCTCCTGTATTTTAACTACAATCATTACCAAATCTGTCCAGTCCAGTAATCAGACAGTGTTAAACTTTGCTTGGACAAGATTCCCAAGAAGTCATAAGCTTACTCCAATGCAAGTCACAGATGCTTCTTTTCAGTGTCACTGGAGCTCAACAATTTTGATGGAGAAAAGTAAGTGCCCAGTACTTAATAATAGTAATAGTAGTAATAGTAAATAATGGGAGGAATGGGGTGGGAAAATTGACCCACCCCACCCAGAGAGAGCAGCCATGACCTTGAGGTTAGAGAAGTGAGCTTGAGGCCATAGGATCGCTGATGCAATTCCAGGGAATGGCAAGGGAAAATTCATCCACGGCTGAAAGGCACCTGTGCAAAGCACCTAACCTCCAAACGGGTGGTTTGTGAAGAATTGCTCACTAGTGTGTGTTTGTGTGTTCACTGCCACAGATATGTCAAATGCAGAGAAGCAATTTCCCTAAGGGGATCAATAAAGGTGTTTAGTCTTCTTAGTGTTAATAAAGGTGTTAGGTCTTCTTAGTTACAGATGGCAAAACACCCAGGTTACAATTCTGGATCTCCTTTTGTGAAGGTAACAATCATTTATTCTGGAGGATGAAAAAAGGCTATTTTACACATCTCTGATAAAGGCACATCAAACATGAACAACAATAAAAAAAAAGACCCTGAAATGTTACTACGTAAAAGTTACAAAATCATAAAAGTCCTTGAAAAATTTGTTGCAAGAAATGATGCTTGAAACAAAGGTCTAATGATCAGCTGGAACACTTTAACAAAGTTCACCCACTCACTACAATCACTCACTACAGAACATATTTAAAAAAGTCAAGATATACAATTTTATTACAGCTTTAAGCAATTTCATAATAAGAAATATTAGATGTATTTCAAGATGTTTTCATTTTAATACCATGATTTTTGCCAGCGGGCAGCAGCACATTTCTGAAGCCTGGAACCATTCATCCACCCACTAATTCCTTATTTATATACACAGTACTTTATAGCATGAGATTTTATTAAATTCATTTCCTGTCAAAACAATCTTTAAATACATTTTTGTAAAGGATAATTCTGTGTAGATTAGATATGAAATAATCAGCTTGCAGTTTGTCTTTAAAAAGTATTTTATTACAAAATTACAAAATTCAATACATAACTGTTAGTTGTAAAGAAAGCAAAACTGTTTACAATGAAAAACTTGGTAGAAAACCAACCTAGAGTTTAATATTATTTATAGATATTTTTCCACAAGCATTTCATATTTTGTTGAAATCTGTGTACTCTGACGTGGTCATGGGCAGTAGTTCAGAGAGACAATTGTGCTTAAAAAAGACAGAAAGAAAAGTATGGATCACCTACCTGCCTGCCTACCAAACTCATGACTTGTCCATATGTTCGGCATTCTTTGTGCACACGGGAAGTCGTTTAGCGTGGCACTACACTCTCACATTGCTGTAAAAAATGTCAGAAAATGTTATACTGACACATACAATATTCAAAATGTTAAATAAAAAAAGGAAAGTATAAATACATAACACTCTTCTCTCCAACAATGTCTCTCATGGACTCCTCTAGCTGTAGTCAGGCAGTGCACCAATACGTGTTTGGGGGGAGTGGCTTTTTAAGGGTGAATGATGGTAAAGGGGAATTAGTTTTTTGGTTGAATAGTTGATTTATAGTTGATCTACAAAATGTTGATCTACAAAATGTATCAACTTTAAACCAATTGATGTGCAATAAAATGATTCCACAGATTTTATGATTTTCTGGGACTCTTAGAATCTCCCAAGAAGAAAAGAGGGTAACACTTTAAATTACAACCCGCTAATTACTGGGGAAGTACAGAATAATACCTGTTAAGCCGTAAGATATAGTACTGAGAAAGTGAAGGACAAGATACTAGAAATATGTGGTTATTACTGGGTCTTACAAACATTTTACATATAAGGCACACCGTAAATACAGAGTATGTAAATGGTATGATCCTAGAAATATGTGCTCATTACTGGGTATATCTTGCAAATACATAAAGCATGAAACTATGTTCCGAATTCTAAGCATAATTTTAGATTACAAAATTGTATTAAATGTATGACCGCTTATACAAATGACTATTACTGTCATTTTTTTATAAATAAGGAAAATATCCTTTAAAAGTATTTACGGTGCACCTACAAAGAAGGACATGGTCAGATACTTTCATTACAGGCACTAGCAGAGTTTCATGGTGCTTTGTTCTCATTAGGTTCAGGACATGTGATTCACCACAATCATCATCTTCACATACTTCCGAGATATTTCACACAGTTTAGCCTATATGTATTGAGGCATTATATGTACATAGCTGATTAACGATGAAATTAATTGTGTCTTACCCAGTAATAATCACATATTTCTAGTATAATACCCTTTACTTTCTCAGTACTTATTTTGTCTTACGGCTTACTTAATAGGCCATTCATTGTCTGTAACCGCTTATTCAATTCAGGGTCACGGTGGGGCCGGAGCCTACCCGGAATCACTGGGCGCAAGGCGGGAACACACCCTGGAGGGGGCGCCAGTCCTTCACAGGGAGACACACACTCACACATTCATTCACACACTCACACCTATGGACACTTTTGAGTCACTGATCCACCTACCAACATGTGTTTTTGGAGCGTGGGAGGAAACCGGAGCACCCGGAGGAAACCCACGCAGAAACGGGGAGAACACACCAAATTCCCCACAGACAGTCACCCGGAGCGGGACTTGAACCCACAGTGTGCTGCCCTACCCTGTAATTAACGTTAGTGTCTACTAACTTTTTGATGTATACTGTATGTATGGAATTTGCTATGTTATTATTATTATTATTATTATTATTATTATTATTATTTTCATACAGTATGTAGTAGGGTAGCCTTAGTAAGGACTGAATTACACTAATACATCATATGCAGGTGAATGCTGCCTTTGGTGTTTCATATGTTTATAAGGGGAAAAAAATAACTTGATTAAACATAATTAAATATAGCTAGCTGTAACTGGCTGTAGCTTTCTACAATAAATTAACACCAAGAAATAAGAGCAAATTGAGATCACTTTCACAGTTTCCATGCTCCAACCTCAGCTCGACAGCCTCGCGGCTCTCAATTATACATACTGCGTATTAGAAGAGTAATCTAACACCTTATTAAAGCTACACCATATGTTCTCATGTATGAGAATGAAACATCAGCGGATTAAAGCTAAAAATATACAGCTGTGTTATAATCAAAGTTATCAAGCCATGTAAATGAACCCTAATTTGCATCATATGGAAATTTCCAAGTGGATCATGATGGTCCAGAGTGATGACTGACCAGTTATGATGAAGAATAAAAATAAATAATATATAAATAGAGTCAGTTATTTCCTTCAAAATGCAGCAAACAATTTAAGAAAGTGATTGTTATCTTCTATTAATTGCATATGTTAGTTCTCAGAATGAGCCAGTTCTTGATCAATAGAGCAGGTCTTACACACTGGGGGTAGCCATGTTTAAAACCTCTCTGTCAGTCGCTCTGTGAGGGGACAACCAGCGCTTTGGTTCTGAAAAGATACGGAGTTGTCAAAAAGTCCTTCTTGAGAAAAGGGAATAGACACAAAAGAAGAAATTAAATAAAGAAGAGGCTGGTGTCTCAGACCTCAACTTCAGTGAATGTGGTTATAATTACACAGATAGTGAGAAGCAGAAAATGCAGCCAAAATCTAAGGCTAAGGGTGGTCTCTGACTTTCGCACTGTATAATATATTGAATACAGTAAGGTTTGCCTCACACTTCTGAAATGAAGGGTATTAGACTCTGTTCACATTACTAGGCTTAAGTGACTCTTTTTTATTATTATTGCTTTAATGTGACTCAGACCTGATTTTTTTAGGGTTGTGTGGACACCGATTTTTTATGTGACTGCAGATCAGATACATATTAAATGTGTGGCCAGATGGGATTTCATGCATCTTTTTGCCTGTACACATGCACCAACCAGCAAAAATCTGAATCAATGAATGAGGTTTGTAATGTGAACGTAGCCTAACTAGCTGTTTTGCCCCCATTTCCTGCAGTAATTGCCTCTACTCTTCCGGCCAGGATTTGAACTTGAAAATTTCGGTAAGAATTTGAGGCCATATAACCACAAGAGCATTACTGAGGTCAAGTACTGATGTTGGAGGATTAGTTCTGGATCACAGTCCTCAATCCAACTCATCCCAGACACACTGGATGGTGCTTGTTTCATCACTCCAATTCCACTGCTCCAGTGTGTGTGTTGGGGGGCAGGTTACTTGGCATGGAGGCTTGTTGTCCACACAGTAGGACACTGGTAGAATGACCAAATGTTGGATGCATGACACAATTTTACAGTTTATGCTGGTACTGACATTAAGGTGGAAATCTTTCAGCACTTGAGACTATCTCAAAGCAGTGCTGAGGGGAAAAAAAGCCTATACACACACAAAAAAATGAAGGAATATCTTTTCAACCACAGAGATAACCTGCAGATTTTCAACCTTCGGGACGAGAGGGTCCAGTCCAAAGCTCTTATTTACCATCAATCCAGAGAGAGGGGATGAGTAGAAAAAAAACAGATATGGATAAATAAGCAAGCGCTCGATATGTCTCCCTCCTGAGATTACCGTTGTCCTGCCGAGCAGATAAACAGTTTTCTCTGTAAGATTAAGCATGACACTCATTTTCTATTAAATCTGCCATCTTCTTTTATATCCTCTGAAAAAAAAGAGCCTGAAAATAAATATCAATCTTAAGAAGGAATGTCTTCCCACCTCTGGTTTCGCTTTTCTGTGCAAAGAAGGCTGAGGAAAAAAAATGGCTAAAACATGAAAGCAACAAAGACTCTGGCCTTTTTTTTATTCTCCGCTTGAAGTAAAGACTTTATGGATTTTTTGCCAAGATAAAAGCAGCAGCATTTTGTTCTAAACATGCCTGTTTATTGACACCATTCGCCAGGCGAGAGGAGATTATTTCAAACCGCATTATCTTTTTTAGTCGCTTGTAAAAATTCAATTTTGCCCCGCTTTATCAGGACAGGGAATATCTGTAACAGTTGCATGGAAGGTGAGGGACTTAACGGAGATTTTCCGTTCACCCTCTTGCCCAGGCAGCTTAGTGAAATGAAATAAGAAAAACAACAACGGGGAGCCGCTTGGCATGGCAGTGACCAGTGAAGTTGGTGCCACTGTGAGTGTAATTGAAATGGCCTGCAATGGCTTTATAAATGAGATTCGGGAGGAGGGGGGGGCAGATCTGTTCCTGCCGCACAATGTGTTGATTTTTCTCCTAGAACGGGAGAACAGCAGCCAAAGATTTGTGGACGTCTGCTCATCCAAGGTTTCTAGGGTAGGATTGCTGCAGTAACAGCTTTTGGAACATTGCTGTGGGGATTTGATAGCATAAGAAAGCTACTGAAGTCAGGCACTGAGGTTCGATTGCTGGTTCGGTGTTTGATAAATACACTGAACCATCTCTGGACTAGGAACACCTACATTGTCCATTTTATCAGCTCCACTGACCTCACAGGAGCACTTTTTTAGTTACAGACTAACTGTTCTTCTTCAATGGTCTGGATCTCCACAAAACGACCACAGAGCAGGTACGACGTGGGTGGTGGATCATTCTCAGCGTGGCAGCCACACTGATGTTGTGTTGGTGTGTGTTGCGCTGGTATGAGTGGATCAGACACAGCAGTGCTGCTCAAGATTTTAATCACTGTATCCACTCACTGTCCACTCTGTTGTACACACCTTCCTCGTTGGTCCATCTTCTAGATGTAAAACCAGAGACAGTAACTCATGCTGCACGGTATGTGTTGGTCATCCTCTAGTCCTTCATGGGTGGCCCGGTGGCACAGCAGGTAGTGTCGCAGTCACACAGCTCCAGGGACCACTTCAGGTGACTGTCTGTGAGTAGTTTGGTGTGTTCTCTCAGTGTCTGCGTGGGTTTCCTCCAGGTGCTCCGGTTTCCTCCCATTGTCCAAAACCATACGTTGGTAGGTGGATTGGCGATTCAAAAGTGTCTGTAGGTGTGAGTGTGTGAGTGAATGTGTGTGTGTTGGCCTGTGAAGGACTGGCGTCCCCTCCAGGGTGTATTCCCGCCTTGCGTCCAATGATTCCAGGTAGGCTCTGGACACACCACGACCCTGAACTGGATAAGCGCTTACAGATAATGAATGAATGAATGAATAAATAGTCCTTCATCAGTGGACACAGGATGCTGTCGCCTGGATATTTTGGTTGGTGGACTATTCGCAGTCCAGTGACAATGAAGGTTTAAGAACTCCAGCAGCACTGCAGTGTCTGATCCACTTGTACCAGCGTAACACACACTAACACATCACCACCCGTGTCGCTGCAGCGCTGGGAATGATCCACCACACAAATCATACCATTGAAGAGCAGGGTGAAATGGGAGGAGACTTATCTTACTAATAAAAAAAAGGGTAAAAATGTGTGTGCGCAGGTTACTGGTATCGTTACAACAATTGATGGAGTGTCTGGAGAAACTGATCCTAACACAGACGATGCTCTGGAAGAGGTTGTGCAGTGGGGATCAGCATTAACAGATCATGAGTGGTATTCTCAGTTACTCTCTCTTTGTCCTAGCTCGCTTTCACCTCTGTCTGGCTGCAGAGCTGCTATCCAATCAATCCCATTGCTCTCTAACCCTCCAAACACACACACACACACACACACACTTGCGAGCCCCAGACACACTAGGGCAGGCTGAAGAGCTGTGGGCGAAAGAGAGGGACCCCCTCCTGCTGAGTGCAATTGGGATTTGAGAAAGTTAAACACTTCTCAAGCACAAATTCCAGCCTGGGCAGCAGAGAGGGGATTCTGCTCGTCCTCAGAGCCCACTCTGGCCATCAGGAGGTCAGCTCCATCATCGGCCTTCCTCCTCAACACACACACACACACATATGCCTTCCCGCTGGTGTGGAGAGGCTGAGCTCCCTCATTTAGCCTCAAACACTGCTGTCAACACTTTTGCGGCCGCCCTTGACTCTCACAAGGCTCCTGGAGAAGACAAGGTTGAGGAGGAGGACAAAGGCTTCAAAGTGAAAAGGTGGATATCAGAGGAATGCGCTGTGATGAATGGGCCGAGGCGGAATACACAGAGATTTCACGTCACTCTATTCCACTTTTCTGTATCCCGAGAAGTCGCAGGCGTTTGGCGTTCTCTCCTTTGACTTTGATTTCCGGCCGGCATAAAGAACGGACACGACAATTACGTGATTAGCCCACAGTGTGCCGTGTGCCTCGCTGCACAATTCCAACACGGTGGATATCGGGGGTAGGGGGAGGAAGAAGGAAGGGTGGACGGCACTTCTGTGAACTTTTGAATAGCACTCTGCCAAATACAATCAATATAGGCATTGGGAGAGAAGAAAAAATAAGAGGGTTAAACTCTCTCTCGCTAAAGGTCAGGCAGACACGGGCTGGCTTTTTCTGCCTCCCAGCGTGAAAAGGGTGTCAGAATGAAGAGCTGTCGTCGTCCGGTCTCAGCTTTGATGTGTAAAGTGGACAGAAGATGTGGAAAATGGCACGAAATTCAAAAATGCTCCGTGGAAAAGAAATCGAGAGAGGGAGAGACACTCCAAAATAGTGCCGGGGGTCTTTTAGCCAGATCCGCTACTCGTCATTCTTGTATGTTCCTGTCATTTCTGGGCTTAACGTCATCGTCAGCGCTAAAACCTCTAAACATGATTATACCGCACGTCCAAACCTGTTAAGATACCCCGACGCAGTCTTTCAGTCCCTATCACATCCTCCTGAAGACCCCCCCCCCCACCATAACCCCGTATCCAGGATCCGCTGAATGGTCTGCACGGAGGTTTAAGGGCCAAAAGCCGACAGGCCCTTAACGCCTAATGTAATCTAACTAAAGCCATTATTCAGCCTGTCACAACCTCTGCTCTTCACCTACACCCTGTTCACTCCGCGGGTTTACAGTGCTTAGACTGTCAACCCACGCTGAATGACACTTAGTTGTTAAAGAGGCCAGCTTCATCTCTTAGATAGCACGCGGCTGCTATATGCTTTGGGTTCACTAGGGACATCGTGCCATTCTCAGATATGTCTTACAAACTAAACAAACAAAAGCCACAGCAAAGTGTTACGCTGCATTCAGTTTGAACTCGGAATTTTGGATTTCCAAGTCAGATTTCCTACTCACCAACCCCGAATTTAGAATCCAATACTGTAGCATCATACAGTTAATTAGCGCTTCTTTCGATTTGTGTCTCAGTAAAAAACATCGTACGCATAGCTACGTGTTTCCATGGTGTTAGGATGCTTAAAACATTGGGTACTACTTTAAAATAAGAGTACACTTATAAAGGTTTATAAAAGCCTGTCTGTTACCTGTTTCTAAATTAGGTTGTGAACACTTTAAAAGTCATTAATAATTGTTTGTAAGACAGAAATAGGAAGTGCGACAGTGACCTAGTTTTTGTCTAACACTGAAAGTGTCCGAGAGCTTACTGAAAACATTATGGTAAAGAATAAGACCTGAGAATGTGAATTTAATCATTTCACATGTGAAGGTCCACATTATCATTGATGTGTAAAAAGACACTCTTCTGGTGGTTAATTCATTAAATGGTTAAACCTATTAACAAATATGTGCTGAAACTGACAGTGTTAATTTCTGATGGAGAAGACAAATATGCTCAGTATCTGGCAAGATCTGAGGTTTAACTGTAGATGGATGAGGGTACACTATTTGGCAAACAACAGGTCACCGTTGTCCTTTCTATCTATGTGTTATAACTGATTGTTAATGACTATTACTGTATTAACAACATAAGTAATAGCTATTAATATACAGATTGTAAACTATATATAAACGGTAAAAAGTGTCGACTTGTTCAAAATTGATACCAAATATTGCATAATGTAGCATTATCAACTGCTATAGCTAACAGTGCTAATCGCAATCAAGCTAACAATGAAGACCTAGGGCATAGGGTTTTCTGAATGTGTACCTGGAATGCGGTCAGCTCAGGTGTGTGTCATTTCCAGCTCTGTTATTCAACTTATGAGATATTAGCATTAATACAATTCATACACTTTGTAGTTTGACCAAAACAGCGCTACAAACAATCCACAAACTCACACTTCCTTATGCTCATTACTGCATAACTTACACTAGTGGTTCCCAAACTTTTTCCGCTGTGCCCATCTCCCTGCCACTCTGACACACACGTTCTCTTTTAGAAGTAGAATTATTAAAAGTGACAGCCATTATTTGTTTCATACATTTGCCTTACTGCACCCCCACACAACAGCTCCAATACTATGCCCTAAAGGGGGCACACACCCTCACATCGAGAACCACTGAGTTACATGCTACTTTCGTAGTAGTTCAGAACTGAACTATAGTTACAGAAAACTAAAACCATGAGCGGAATCAATGAATAAAATGACTAGAGTTGAGGGGATCAAACAATGCTCTCTAACCACGCAACACCTTTAGGTCGCAGATAATAAAAAGAACACTGCAAAATGTTCCCAGTCAGGAACAGGTGACAGAGGTTAGGCGTACGGAAATACACACATTGTCTCTAAACATCAAGCGTTCTCCTTGATCCAGCTTTTCCACCATATCACAGTTGGCCCAGAAAGACACTGCCGACACAAACCTGAGCTACAACCAAGAGCAGAACCTGCCAGGGAGGGGGTGGTATCAGCGGAACAAAGAGGAGCGTGTTTACAAGTGCAAAAACAAGCACATTACATTCAAACAATGGCACATCGGCTTCAACCCCCCCTCCCTCAACCTTCGCCCCCCCCATCCCCCCTCTCTGCTCTCATCCCCCAGGGGGCTCCAAGACCTTCCTTCATGTTCAAAGATTATCAGTTAATCCAAAATGTGCAGGAGACAGGCAGAGGCATAGCGAGAGAGAGAGAGAGAGAGAGAGAGAGAGACCCAGCATCATCAGAAGGGGGGGCGGGTTGGGGGGTGGTGTCAGAGCTTTTTATTTGTTTGTTGGCTTTCATATTAATCCATTGGAACACCGCACCATTTTTCTCCTCGTCTCCCACCCCTATATTTTTTAAGGGAGATAGATGGAGGGGGGGCTTGCATGTGTAAATGTTTCAGAACCATTAAACGGGGAGATGAAATTTTCAATGGATAGCATGCGCAAGTATTAATTGTAAAGGCTATTATTTGGTGTCCATGAGGCTGAATCAGCTTAGCCACTCCATTCCCCCATTTGCATACAAAATGCTTTATTTTGGCAATCAATGAAAGTGCTCCACTGTACTGCGGGGCTTATCACATGCTTGCAGGGAACGGATTCCTTCGCCATCTCGTTAAATTCTGTTGATGCAGAACAATTTGAAACATGGCACAGGCTGCAATGACATTTAAAGATGCCTCAGCTTAATTATATTTTGCAAACATTTGGGTTGTTTGTCCTCGGGGATAAAGTGCCTCCACTACAAAGTTAACTTGTTAATAATTCAGAGAAGGAGCGTGGTCTCTCTCTCTCTCTCTCTCTCTCTCTCTCTCTCTCTCTCTCTCTCTCTCTCTCTCTCTCTTTGCGGAGCACTAATCATTATCTCCTATTAGAGCTGGTTAAGGGCGTTCAAGGTGCCGGCTGTACACAGGGGAAAGCCTCCACTGTGTCCAGCCTCTCTCCTCTCCTCGCCTCTCCTCTCCTCTCCTCTCCTCTCCGAGACCAGTTCAAATAAAGGGCTCTGGTGGCAGGGGTCCCATCAAGAGCCGAACAACACAGAGGAAAAGTGTCCTTGCTTCTTCCAGCGTGCAATTTCCCCAGACCTTGCCCACTCCTAACCTTCCAAAACAGTCACGTCTAACTTAGCAAACTCTGAAAAGGTCCACGGACCCCTCTGGATCTACTCCCACTACAAAGATCATCTTAAATGAAGGCAAAACATCTCATTATGAGTCTATGAGTAAGAACATTACAGACACTTTGATCTATGTCAGGACTGTTGTGCTCACTTTAAAGGGGACGTATTCCTTTTCCACTCGTTTAAAGGAACAGTATGTAAGATTGGGTACTTTTGCTCCTAGGCTCTGTGTACAGTTACAGTTACCTAGTGCAGTTTCTGCAGTAGTGAGTGGACTCTCTTCTCTCTGTTACATGTCAATGAAACGTCACAGTTATTTTGAAGCTGTAATTTTAAAGGAACACTACGTAAGATTTGGGTGCTATTGCTCTTGGGGCTCCCCTTAGTGTAATTCATTTTTTAATGGGAAGTGGGGGAGGGTGGGAAACCAAAAGATACATAGTGCAGTTTCCTCAGTGGTGAGCCTAGAGCAGCAATGACAGAGATACTATTCCCCTATTACAAGTCAGTTAAACATCACAATGTTTTTTAATTGAATTTTTTGGTGAAATTATTGCCTAGAGTCCCTTTAATGTATGTCTTATTCATCTTGTTTTAAGAAATAATGCGTAATAGTAATTTAATGCATGGCAGCACGGTGGCGCAGCAGGTAGTGTCGCAGTCACACAGCTCCGGGGCCTGGAGGTTGTGGGTTTGATTCCCGCTCCGGGTGACTGTCTGTGAGGTGTTGGTGTGTTCTCCCTGTGTCCGCATGGGTTTCCTCTGGGTGCTCTGGTTTCCTCCCACAGTCCAAAAACACACATTGGTAGGTGGATTGGCGACTCAAAAGTGTCCGTAGGTGTGAGTGAATGTGTGTGTGTGTCTGTGTTGCCCTGTGAAGGACTGGCGCCCCCTCCAGGGTGTATTCCCGCCTTGCGCCCGATGATTCCAGGTAGGCTCTGGACCCACCGTGACCCTGAATTGGATAAGCGGTTACAGATAATGAATAAATGAATGAATGAATGAATTAAATGCGTTTGATGTTAGGTGTTTGATGTGTTCCCTCTGTGTCTGCATGGGTTTCCTCCGAGCCTTCCAGGTAGGCCTCAGACTCACTGCGACCCTGACCAGGATGGAGTATTAAAAGAAAATGAATGAATGAATGAATGAATGAAAGTGTGTTTATTTTGATAATAATATAATTGGCTTTAACAGGCAGGCACTTGGGCACTTGCATGTTATCAACAGTGACTGAGTTGGTCGTCCAAAAATAAGTGGTTTGACTTAGTTGCAAAAACTCCATCTAATCAAGAGAGTGAAACGTGTAACGGCAGGAACAAATCCAGAGCACGCCGGGGGTAAACTGGAAATAAGTAAAGCCGAACAAGGCTAAACAAACAGGGTGGGGATGCATACAGTATGGCAGCTGAGTCAAAAAGGCAGCGTTTGATGTGTATGCTTTAATGTATGTAAATACATCAGCCCTGCACGTCCCAGCGAACCATCTCGCTCACTGCTGCACCCTTGATGTACGGCATAAACTTTTAATGCCACTGAAATTAACACGTCTTCTCCAATTCATCAATACTCTGGAACATCAAACGCCACACGCGCACTGGGGGAGCGCTTTTATCTCGAAAAGCCTTGGACGCCGCATCCACAGCTAAGTGACTTCCGCTCGCTACTTTTATTTACATTACACATTAAATTTGCTTCTGCCTCCAGTTGCCGAAGGCCTCTGCCATCGCCTCGTCCCACACACACGTTTACAGCAGCACACACACACCACACACAGGCACACAAACACTCACTCGGCTCAGAGGCTCGGGCATCTTCCAGGAGCGAGATTGTCAAACAAATCCATTCGGCTTGGTTCTAATTTGCTCATGGTGGCAGGGACTTCTTTTAAGACAAACCCACAGAAGTGAACAGTGAGATAAGTATCTCCATTTAAGTCATTGAAAAGACATATTGAACTGATCCTGTAAGCTGGGTTTGTGATTAAAGCCTTTGATTTGTCTATGGAGAAATGTAGTGGCTTTATAATTACAAGGACACAGATACGAGGGACGGATACAAGACAGTTCCATCTAAGCTGACCTTTTCTGTTCATTTCTTGTAATCATGTGAGCCTTTGTTTTTTTTTCTTTGCAGATGCTCTGGCTTCCGAATCCCTTTTGATAGACACTGAGACATTATGACACCAAGTGTATTATTTTTCAGCAAATAAAATGAAGAGTCAGCGTTGTATGAAATTGCACCCTATTGTCATGTATAAATATAACTGTGTCGTTCATGAATATAAATTATTATTTTTTATTTATGTGCAATTTTTCTATCCCAAAACACTGGGAGGTTGTGAAGGACAGCGTGAGCTTCCTCCAAGACTTGAAGCCAGCCACTGCACCACAACTGCCACAAATGCTACAATACTGGACTCCTTAACACGCTCGGAGGAGAGCACTAACTGAAAAGAACTGCCACTTTTCCACCAAGTGGGACCGACTCTACGTGACTCTACTCACTTCTTATAACCTTGTACCGGGTTGGTTTTCCACTACCACAGCCACTTCTCCCCACCACCCCACCCCCTCCCATTTGAACCACAGGCTTCAGAAATGACATCACCAGTATCAGTAACATTAAATATTTTGCTTATTGTGTTTTTACATGTTGTTGTTGTTGTTGTTGTTTTGACTAAGCACAGTTCTGAGCAACAGTTCAGACAGATCAGTAGATTTTCTTTGTTCCTGCACCATTCAGGTCTCACTGTTTTTTTTTTCAGATCACCAATCCGAGGAGTGTTTGAAATTCTTCAAAAGACCAATGCATACATTTACAAACTGCTGTTTGAAGTCAGATAAGAACAAATGTGATCTCTACTGTAGCTTGGAGATTTAACAAATGGCTAGTTTGTGTCTGTATTTCAGCATGATTGACAAGTCTCTCTGGCCAATCAGCATTCTACGTTTTTCTCTAAGTTTTGCACATCATGTTTAATCCCTACCCGACTCACTTGGAACCATGAGTGAGCAGGTACTAAAAACGTACCCGGCTCCAGGTCACACATAAAAACTAAGTCTAATAGAAAAGCAAAAAAGCGGAGTAGAGCCAAGCCGAGTCAAGTAAATACCATGCAGTGGAAAAGCTCAGAATATCTGTTTAGTGACACCTACTTTGGCTAGCAGTGGTGCTGGCAGGAATATATTTCATAATACATCCAAGAACCACCTGCTGGTATGTCAGCTATTTGCAGGGTTACATCCCTGGGGCGGATGTGAGCTGCATGTCTGTAGAGAAGCAAACGTTTGTGCGGAGTGCACTTTCGTGGGGGGTGCAACACTGGGTTTGCATTGTGTGACATTGAATTCTCTACCAAATTATTCAATAAACATCCAATCTGCTGTTGCCACGGTTTTATTTTTAATAACCTTTGTCCAGAGCCTCGCCACCTGCTCACCTTCATTCCATGATGCACCCTGGTCCATACCTTCCCAAGATGAACACACACTTATCTCATCTGACCAGGCCACCTTCTTCCATCACTCGAATGTACGGTTACTGCACTTGCAGGTCCATTGTCAGTGATTTGTGACATGTACCTACCTTATATTCATATAATTACTACCTACAGGTTTACTGTGTATAGCATCTGCTCTTATGGGAAAGGTTACTTCAGATGTCTGTGAGCATTTGAAGGCATTGAAGCAACCTTAGGCTCATGTGCAGCTGTTCTAGAATGTCCTGGATGATCTTTGGGTCCACAATGTACTTCGGGTGCAGCTTCATGGGCTGTATTTACTAATTATTGTTTAGAAGGAGGATCAAAAACAGTTGAAGGTTAACAAAAGTAAAACTAGAGTGTTTAGTTTTGGCATTTGTGTGTGTGTGTGTGTGTGTGTGTGTGTGTATGTGTGTGTGTGTGTGTGTGTGTGTGTGTTTGTGTCTGTGCGCATCCAGAATCTCACCCAAGTGCAACTAAACCTGCAATTTCGCAGCGTGCCTCACACTGTGCTGAGGCCCCATGCTACAGCGCCACCTTAAATAATGTAATTTCCCCCCTGCTGGTGCAGATCAAAGCCCCTATCTGTTGAACTCAAGCACCTCCTCCACCTTCACGGTGAGCCCCCTGCCACTTTATACACACACACACAAACACAAGAAACTACAAAACAAAGATGCAGCAGCTCCACAGTTCAACATCTCTATATGTCAAACAAAGCCAATCAATTGCAGGACTTCGGTGTGAGGACACAGTCGGCTGTGGCTTACCTTTGAAACGATAGGTCAGGTGGATGTAATTAGCTCACCGGGATGCTAACCGAATTTATCTGCCCCAGTTTAAAGCCCATGCACTTTCATGTGGCATCCATCATTAAGTGCCGATGACCAAGCGTCGTGTGACGTCCGACAGCTCTGTGTCCAAGACACACCACATGCCCCAGGCCATGAAAACAGCAATCTACATGCAAACGCGATTTTCAAGCCATCTGCTTATGTGACTTCATATTCTACAGTTCCCTTTTCATAATTTACATTCAAATTCAGAGGGACACAGTGAGGACTGTGAACTCCACGAGGCCAGCAGGAGTGCACTTGTTACACTCTGATTGGAGAGAAGAATCAGGTCCATCAAAGTTTGCAGACACCCCGCCTTCTTTTGAGAATGCCAGCGTTCTCATTGTTAATTCATGTTTCCAAAGTTATGACTGGGGGGTATGGGGTAGAGAGTTATAAAAGCCCTCAGCCGAACATAGCTTTCTCTAAAGATTTCCCCAAACTTTGATGGAACAAAATAAATTAGCTGATGTTTAGAATTGGGCACGTTTACTTTAACCTCATGTGCAGATGCTCCAAAGCACTTCATCATGTTCAGGGTTTCGCTGGGTGCAGAGTCTATATGGAGTAGTGGTAACCAAGGCAGGAACACACCCCAGGCAGGGCACCACAGCGCATCACACACTCACACCTGGTGCTGGGCGATATGACCACAAATCAGTATCATGATTACTTGTACATTTTAACATGATTACAATGAATGGACGATTATTTTGTGTTTGTATTTTGACCCTCACAGTTCAGTGATGAGGCTTGTACTATAAATATGCTCCAGTATTAAATATGGGATATTTTTTCTAATGTTGCTTGGAGCTTGTCCCTCTCTTGTTTTGTGAGCACTGTTTATATTTGGTGTGTGATTGGGCTTTAGTCGCAGAAACAGTTTTTTCTCAGCGTTTGCATTTGACTACTTTTTGTTCAGTGTCGTCTAAATTATAGTCAAAACACGACACGTCCAAACAACAGACGAGGTGTTTTTCTTTGGTATGAGCTGCCTGAGTCGCTTGGTTGGCCTCTGCTTTTAGGTTGTGGCAGATAGGGGCAGAATCACATGACTACAGCTTGGTAGCGTAGTTTTAAAGGGACAGTACATGAACTCACAATGAGGACATAACAGAATAAAAATAACCGATATAATCAATATGGACAAGATTATGTCAATTAGAAGTCCTGAATGTCGATTCACTTTCAATTAATTGCCCAGCCCTACTCCCACCTGTGGAATTGTGTATAACCAGTCGATTTACCAACATGTTAATGCCACTCCACAGCTTCAACCCCAGTTCCAGCAGATCAGTGTCGATTTTTCGCTCTTTTGTGCACCCAGTGTGTCAAAGCTTTTCTGGTGGCACAAGTCGGACCTACACAACGCTGGGTGGGTGTCTTTAATGTTATGGCTGATCGGTGTATAAATAATGGGGTTCAGAGGCGTGCTTTGTCTACTCCTGCACCTGCATGACCGAACTGATGAGTGTTTTACACAGGGATCTCCAGCCTTAATCACACTGCACATCTGCTGCCCTCTCCATTACACCATACATCATCATCATCATCATCATCACATCCACACAGTCCAGCACTATCCAGCCATGCATCTCTGCCTTGTTCTCTATCTCTCTCATATGTACGAAATGAAATTGCATGCTCTTGGAGCCAAAGGTCAACACACTCAATGCCTTGTGTCAGCCAAAAGGTATGAAGTCTCCCCACGACAGCTTTTAGAGTAGGGTGTGTTGCTCTGCATACTTAGTTTGCCCCTTTTCCATGGTCAAAACCCCAACAGGACCACTGCAGAGCAGGAACAATTTGGGTTGCAGATTGTTCTCAGCGCTGCAGTCACACTGACGTGGTGGTGCTGTGTTAATATGTGCTGCGGTGGTATGAGTGGATCAGACACAGCAATGCTGCTGGAGTTTATAAACACTGTGTTCACTCTCTGTCCACTCTGTTAGACACACCTACCTCATTGGCCCACCTTGTAGATGTAAAGTCAGTGATAATACCTCAGCTTTGTCACACAATCAGTGAACAATGAACTCATTGTCCAGTTCTCATACCAACTGTGACAATGAGGGGTTTAAGAACTTGTGCAGTGAGAAGCCAGAAATTCAACCCAGGAGGCAGTGCTCAGAACTTATTCCTGAGCCACAGGAACTGACTCTAAGTACCCATTGGCATGAACGTAAAGAGAAATACCTGGAAGAATTGTGCTGATAGGTATAAAGGTCTGGAGAGAGTGGAGGAGAGGAAGAGGGGAAAACAGACTGAGACTTATTTTGGGATTTTGATCGTGTTGAGTGAGAATAAGTACTACTCCTACTCCAAACTACTCCTGAATCCAGGCTCCTCTTTCCCAGTTCAAAACAATCATCAACTCACTAGCAGGGGTTAGAATAAAGTGGTCATGAACTGCTGGGGCAAATTCTAAAGGCCTGTCCATACTGTCTCTGATATCTTACACACCAGGTGTTGCATTATTCCAATATTCCAACTTCTGCACCAGCATCACTCCTGTTACCAGTGTGAAAGGACAAGGATTTGTAACAGTATGTCCTTCAGTGTACGCAAAGCCTAGTTCACCCCCCCCCCCCCCATCAATACCAAGTCAAAATTAAACCCCTACTCGATATATAAGAGTGAGCATTGATTTAATATTTGCACCCTGCCACTGAAAGGAGCCTTTTGCTCTTGCACTCGACTCGCAATTTGGAAATAAATTGACTGATTTAGACAGAGGGAGAGGAGAGTGAAGAAGGAGGTGAGAGAGACATCGAGCGGGAGAGAGGGAGAGAGAGAGAGAGAGAGAGAGAGAGAGAGAGAGAGAGAGAGAGAGAGAGAGACCTGGTGTAAACCTGCTCCAGCGCTACTGAGTAAGGTGACATTGCACAACAAATCACTGGCATGAATATAGAGAAAGCAAACGATTGCTATTTCTGAAAGCAATTTTGTTTTGGCGAAGGTGTGTTGATTGCCATGTATGTGAATCCATCGCCGGCGGAGACACAGAGGGGCGCCAACATTTCATAAGAGTCAATGCCATATTTTGCCGTTAGCATAACAATAAGAGCACCTACACTTTCATGAAAAAGAAAGTAACAAACACGTTTTGTTGCAGCAGGTTGTGTGTCTGGACGGTGTGTGCGAAGGAGCAGAAAGGGCTCGACTCCTGCAGCAATGAGTCCACTGTGTTTTAATTGAGCTTAATGAAGAATAATTAAGTAATTAAAGCCTTGATAAGGGAGAGGGGCTCAGTAAACAGATAAAGAAGGAACTGGAATAGCAGCACAGTGCTACTGCAGTTTGTACATACACACACACACACACACACCTGTACCATACTGTGTTTCATTTAAACTTGAGTGCCAAGTAGGAAATTTCAATTGAAAAGTCCACACAAGTCAGATTTCCTACTGGGAAAATCGGAAGAGCCATACCAGTCCAGAGTTTAAAATACAAGATGGCTGCCCACATATGAACGGTGTGTAAAAGCATTAGTGTCATACGATGTATTAGTGTCTCTATCTATTAAACCAGTCATACACACAGAAATGTCCGGCTGCTGTATGTGGACGTGTTTCCATGGTGTTTGGATGTGTAAAATATCCCATAATGCGCTGTTATAAACTGGTATCGTTAATATTGCTAACTCAGAACAAGCTAACAATGAAAACCAAGGGCATAGGGTTTTCTGAATGTTTAACAGGAACACAGTCAACTCAGTTATGACGTCATTCCCACCTCCGGCATCTGACTTGTGGGGGAAATGCAGCAATAGCAAAAGCAGGCCACAGTGAAACTCTGCAGTGACTACAGAGTGAGCAACACCTGGATGGTATGCATCACGGCCTATCAAATGCTCACAGAAATGTTTCAGCATCTTCCCAGAAGAAATTTTAGGTGAGCAGATGTCCACAAATCTCCTTCCCATATTCTGTTAATGACTAGTTGTAGACACTTATTCATATAGTATCTTTTCTAAAATGCAGTGTATTACTAAGGTGTTGGTCCACTTCTAATGCAATAACATCTTCTAACCTTCTGGGAAATGCAGCTGTTTCAGAAAGATGCAGTATATGTCATGCTTTACTATGGAGATTATACATGCTGTGCATGAACTATTGAATGTCTGTGTCCACAATGAGTGCAAGCATTAAAGCAGCTGAATTCACTCATTATAAGGGAAGAAGTATAAAATCTTAGGTTGAGTGTCATCAACAAGCGGGAAAAGGTTATGAGTATAAAGAGAAAATAGAACAGGTTCAAGCACAGAACCTTGTGGGACACCAATGAACAATCTACATATAGAACAATAAGGAGTTGTTGCGTCCAAGGTTGGAAAAACTCTCTCTCTCACACACACACACACACACACAGTGGGCACTCGATCTGTTGCCTGCACACAATTCCCACACACAGAAACCAGCACCTAGGCCTAGCACCTAGGCATCTAGGCCAAAGGAGCAATTACTTTCCAAATTTGCAGGCTAGTTTCATTTGACAACTTTAAACCTTTTTTCCATATGGCCTTGCAACATGCATATGGTCAATGTCAAAAGGTAATACATCCCTGTTGGATTTTCCTTTTTTTCTAAGCATACAATGTGCTATTTTCACTATTCCCCATTAGCAGGGTTTATTTTTTAAGCAAATGCATGATGTGTGCTTATAAGTTTCCATGAGAACCAAGAGGAGCTTATTTTAACAACGCTGCAATTACCCCGAATATGGAAATAGCAGTTCATCCAATTCACAGTAGAGCTGGCTAGAATAATAGGAAAATAAAACCTGAAATTGGGGTAGGGGTGACAGTTATAAAAATTATATTTTCTCATCTTCAAAGCAGGAAAGAGAAAGAAACTTGAGGGCCCCGAATAATAATAAATGAAATCCTTAATACCCCCGTATTTGAAAGTGCTTAAGAACTTCCACTTTGAAAAAAATGAGTGTGATGCCAAAAAAAGGAGAAAGAGAGAGAAAGAGACAGAGAGAGAGAGAGAGAGAGAGAGAGAAAGAGAGAGAAAGAAAGAAAACAAACTATCACTGGCTGCAGTATGACACATTCGTAGGTCGTGTATAATCTCTGCTAAAATGATGCTGGTTTTGCCTGATAATCAATCCATAAGCCATTTCTCTGGTGAGGGTGCTCAAATACAGAGTTGTTTCCAAGGATTAAGAGATTATAATTGGGTACATGGCCAATACAGTGTTTGGTGCCAGTGTGTTCTGAATTATTTTAACCCACAGACTTGCAAAGGGTGATGTGTGCTGCTGGGGGAACGTGTAATTGCAGCCTTCAATGGTTTTTCGCCATTTATTTCTTGCACATTTTATTAAGGCAAACATTTGGAGGGGGTGGAATGGCACGACTGTTTTTTAAATCGCGCCTTTCAAAGCACAGACAAAATGAGCTAATCTTAAAGCCATAATGAAAGGAAACAGCAGGGAAATACAGTAGCTTGGATGCATTTCTTCATGGAGAACTTTTTTTGTTTTGTGATTATTGTGGATGCCACTGGGCAATTGTTATATATTGGAATTGACATATTGGCAGAAATTAATCAAGGGGGTTTCATTTCTATACCTCCATTTACTGCTCTGTGTGTGTACATTTTCATGTCTCTTTTACAGGAAGGTTGTTCTTGTAATGCATTAGTTACACATCAGTCATCAGGCAATGCTAATACAGGTACAGCCATGGAATATTGTAGATTTAACATGCTTTGAACGCATTGTATTGTACACTACATTATACGGTGTACCCTTACCTCAGCAGGTCCAGATGGGCCTTGAGCTGAAGAATTCCTGGTTGGTTGCAATAACATTGACAGTACTGCCATCTCCTGGACAAAATGGGGCGTTCCCACCTTTTATCGAACAAGTGTGGGAATAAAGTCTTTCGCAGCTATTTGAATAATATTTAAATGTTAGGTGAAAATAAAGCAAATCTGGGATATTTTAAGTTCATTTATTTTTATAGTTACAGTAGACAGTATTTTGTGATAGTTCTTTTCTATATAAATTGCTTTTAACACCATTAGTGCATAAAAACCCATTTCTCTCTCTCTCTCTCTCTCTCTCTCTCTCTCTCTGCTCATGGCAGAGGCACCTGGAATTATTTTAGACAAAAATTGAACACCAAACTTTGAAAATTGCTCTATTCCTGTTCCACAAGTGGACAATAATGACTAATTTTTACGTACAGACAACAGTTGTTTTCCCCTCAAACACATCGTTCCACCTTAAAAGACATGGAGCTCTGAATGTAAACAGTGGCGTTTCTCCTCAATCATAGACGTTCTCTTAAATTTCTTACAGTCATGATTGAGAAACAGTTCTTTCAAAAAGTTGGTGAGCCACGAACCTTCTTTGTTTGCAACGACTGAGATTTTTGTGGATGTTTTTATGACTTTTATATATTAACCTGCTTATTTTGTAATGTTTGAAAATGGCGTCAATTGAATATTTTGTAACCCACAGATTTCAGTGTTGGCTGCAACGTGTGCAGTGGGGTATTCAACTAAGACCCTGGGGGATGGGTTCCTTGAAGAACCATGTTTGTTTAAGAGTTTGTTTGGGAGTGTAAAGAAACTTTTAAAGGCTTATAAACTTGATCTTAAGGTTCTTTAAACATTTAAACATATGAGCACTTTGTTAGCTATATCCTTTTATATTGTGATCTGTGTTAATTGTGATCTGTCGTTTTGCAAATTATGTGGAACAGTGACAGCTATGAGAAACTGTCAATAAAGGTGCATAGGAATATCGTTTTGTTTTACTAATTCATAATTCTATATCTGGAATAGGTTTGTTGTTAGGTGGATTGGCTACTCAAAAGTGTCCGTAGGTGTGAGAGGGGCCCTGGCACCCCGTTCAGTTCCTTCCTTACGCCCAGTTAACTGGAAAAGTGGTTGGACAATAAATGAATTAATGAAAGAATATCATAATAAATACTATGTACTTTTAACAATTTCCAAACCGAATATCTTATTATTTCGTAATATTAATTTATTTAGGGGCGGCACGGTGGTGCAGCAGGTAGTGTCACAGTCACACAGTTCCAGGGACCTGGAGGTTGTGGGTTCAATTCCCGCTCTGGGTGACTGTCTGTGAGGAGTTGGTGTGTTCTCCCCGTGGTAGGTTGGTAGGTGGATTGGTGACTCAAAAGTGTCCGTGAGTGTGTCTGTGTTGCCCTGTGAAGGACTGGTGCCCCCTACAGGGTGTGTTCCCGCCTTGCGCCCAATGATTCCAGGTAGGCTCTGGACCCACCGCGACCCTGAATTGGATAAGTGGTTACAGATAATGAATGAATAATTCATTTAAACATAATTTTAATATTTTAACATCAAATGTATGTTTTAATGTTTTTTATATATATTTAGATAACTGTTTATTTATTTATTTTATAATGTTGTCAGGTCTGACTAATGTGAGTAAAGTGTAAATGTTTACGTAAAAAGGGCAGCGCTAGTAACGGCTGGTGGATTATGGTGGAAGTCATTTCCGGCTGTAAAATGCCAGGATGTGGCCGTTACCCAGCGGAGAGCGAGAGAGAGAGAGAGAGAGAGAGAGAGAGAGAGAGACGGTGGGAGAAGCTTTCGCTCTGCCTCCCCGTGTTCTACAGAAATGTCGGTTTCTACCGTTCAGAAGATCACTTTTATCTCCTGTCTCGTGCTTTGCGTCTCTTTATTTCTGCCCAAAATATTTCTGTCTCGAGGAAAGAAAGACGTTGTTCAGTCGGAGGGTAAGAACACGGGGAAATTCCACCCTCACTTTTCTTCTCAGAAAGTCAGTAACGTACAGTGCCCCCCCCCCCCTTTCCTCTCCTCTTTTTTCCTCAGTTTATCAATATTTATTAGCCATCCATTATTTACTCAGTCAAGTCGTATCTAAATGTATTCCTTCTCTTTCCTCTGTGTAAAGTCTGCATTATACAGTTATCCCGCTGTCTAAACATGTCCCCTTAGTATAATCAAAATTGTACAATACTCCATCTGTTCTCTTTACTTTCTGTGAGGTCAGTATTGTATAGTACTCCTATTTCCCTTCAGTAAAGTCAGTGTTGTTCAGCACTAACTCCCTGCTCTCTTCTTTCCTGAGTAAAGTCGGTAATGTATCTCGCCTCACATCCTTCCTCTCATCATCATTTTAGAACGTTCCTTTTCTAATGTCCTCTTTGCCTAAGCAAGTATATATTTCCCCTCAGTGAAATCATCAATGTACACCATTCTCTCAAAATTTCCTGTCTTCTCAATAAGGAAAGCTACAATAATTTCTCTTACCTATGACCCCCACCCTGCTCTCCTCTCCTCTCCCAGACAGCCTGGGTATATTCTGTGTTATGAAACGAAACTCTAGCTGAAAAAAAATGTTTGCATAATATTAAGTGAAAGAAAGCTTAAAGGGACATTCTAGCAATTAAAAACATGTGCATAATAAAAGGTTGGAGATTTAAACGTTTGAGGTGAAATGTTACCCTTTGCTCAGTTTTGCTAGGAACCAGAAATAATGCATGAAAACACAATTGGGGCCATTTTATTTCCTACAAATGATCACGACCTGGCTGTGACAGCGCTGACTGTGGGTCTTGTATAATGTTGAACAGTTGACAATCTTGTATAATGTTGACAAGAAAAAAAGTTTCTAGGGAACTACTTATTTTATTGTAAATACATTACTTTTCAAAGTGACCAGTGACCTGTCCTTGGTGTTCCTGGTGTGTGGCTTTGGACACCCCCCAAAACCTTTTAATATTTGTCAGCCACAACATGTAGTGTCTATATTTTTTTATTATTTTGTTAGAACTTAATGTTTTTTACAAGTAACACTGTTTTTCTGTTTGATATGATGCGTTAATGTAGCACATACTGTATTATTGTACAGATTACAAGCTATATATATGAAAATTTGGTCTGGCCACCAATTTCAAATGACCTGTCGGGTTCAGTTTTTTCACACTTGTACTTGCGCACATGTTAATGCACATCTGTTTATCTGAACTTAACAGAATGGAAAAATCCTGTGTAAAATGTAAGACTTTTAAACATTTTATTAAACATAAAATAAGTTTTATTTCACATTTTATATCTTGTTTTTGTTTTCAAATATCTTATATTCAGTAATTAAAAATGTGCCTAATTGTGCTCTAAAACTGACAGAAAGAGCTATTATTAAATAGAGAAATCATCTAAACCTGCAATTTGATCAAGGGTGCTCAGATTTTCGCATACGACAGATGAGTTTTAATAGCAGTAAATGATGGTTCAGGACAAACAAAAGCCTGTTGACCTGAATTAAAAGAACAGTAGGCTGGTTTTACCTAAGCCTAGATATCAGAGTAAAAGATGTATTCTGAAAGTGCTTGTGTAATGTCTATGCAATTTTATCTCTCCAGATTATCAGCAAACAGGCTGAGGGCACTCTGGCATTTGGTGAAATGTTTTATCACACTAGCAAACATTCATTCATTCATTCATTCATTCATTATCTGTAATCGCTTATCAAGTTCAGGGTCGTGGTGGGTCCGGAGCCTACCCGTAATCACTGGGCGCAAGACTGGAGGTCCTTCACAGGGCAACACGCACACACATTCACTCACACACTCACCTAGCAAAAAAATTATCTTAAATCTAATCAATATGTCTAATATTTCAAATGCTTACACTGCTGAAGGAATTTGTACATGTCTCTTAAAATTTTACCTGATCAGGTAAAATGTTCTCACATTATTTTGACAGTTCTCAACATATGTTGTCCAGAGCAAGAGGAAGAAACCTTGAGAGGAACCAGACTGAAAAGGGGACCCTATCCTCATCTGTTTGGGAGCAGAGCCAAACAATGTGCAAGATGATTTCACTTGTGTTATTACGGTTTACCCAAATACATACATTGTAAGTAGGCTTCTTTCTTTTTTGATAGTTGGTCCTGGACATGTTCCTCCATTGAGATACAGTCAAGCATTCTCAGAAGACCATGAGCTGTGGCAGGTGGAATCACTGTACACCAGACCCTTCAACCCTGAGGCTATCTCCAGGACCAAAGGAGCTGGGAAACCCAACCTTCTTGGACAGGTCATTCCTGTGTATGGCTTTGGAATATTTCTCTACATCATCTATATATTCTTCAAGGTAATGATGCAAGTGTGAAGCTGCAGAGGTTTAAATACAACTGAGGAGCTTGGAAGGATGCTTAAAGTTGATTTAAGAGTTTGAGAATATCTTTATGTCAGAGTAGACAATGTGAATCTTGTGTGTTTTCATCCATGGGATTGATGCATATGGGCCCTACCAAGGGAACGACAATTTTCTTCTTACTTGGTGCTGTAACACTTTTAGAGGCTCGGTGTTGCATGTTATTTGCCAATTTGTGCTTGATGTTTTCGGTAGTCAGTTAAGATGTAATACTTTTCCTGAGCTCTCAGCTAAATTTGGCCATTTTTGACTTGTATTTAAATAGTTTCATATAATGAAGACCGAAAAAGCAATTAAAATATTTGAACAATCATATATCAAAGTGGTGACTTTCGAGGTGAGGGAACACATATCCGTCTACTTGAATTTAGTTTATTTTAAGCAGTTTATGGGCAGTTGTACTGGTATATTCATTATGAAATTTTGACACAGTGTAAAGTGAGAAAAAGAAAAATCTAAATCAGTGTTTGTAAATTATGGCAGTAAGTTTTTACAGACACAAAATATGACCAGCAATAACTAGCTAATATTTTGTGATTGTGGCAAGTTGGCAGATGTTTCAGGGTTGATTTAACAATTGTTGCAAGCCTTATTTAATTTGGCACATGTATTGGTAGCAGCCAATGGCGCAGCAGGTAGTGTCGCAGTCACACAGCTCCAGGGACCTGGAGGTTGTAGGTTCGATTCCCACTCTGGGTGACTGTCACGTTGGTAGGTGGATTGGCGACTCAAAAATGTCCGTAGGTGTGAGTGTGTGTGTGTGTTGCCCTGTGAAGGACTGGCGCCCCCTCCAGGGTGTATTCCCGCCTTGCGCCCAAAGATTCTAGGTAGGCTCTGAACCCACCGCGACCCTGAACTAGATAAGTGGTTACAGATAATGGATGGATGGATGGACATGGAAATGATTTATTTTTCAGTGCATTCATTATGAGTTCCATTAGGAAAAAATAGCTCTGCCAAAGCATGTTTTTCAATTTGTTATGTTCTTGGGGATAATATTGTACATGTGAGTTTGGTTTAGATAATTTAAAGATGTTGATTTCAATGTTAGTAATCATAAACATAGCAAATTAATACTTAATTTTTTTTATTATTATTATTTAAAAAATGACAATTGTCATTTTTAATGCTACACATCAGTTACCGTAAAATGACAAAAGTGTGGGAGAATGTTTGAATTAAAATGATATATTATACCAAAATTCTTTAAAACATATTTATACACGTAATTATAGAGTCTACTGTTTTGACTTTCGCTGAAGTGATTTTCTTTCTTTCACAGCTCACACACAAAGACAGATCCCCCCGACATGAATGCAGATTCCAGTTCACACTACCCGAAAACACAATTCAGGAAATACGTGAGTTTGATTTGTTTGTATCGTGTTAATTGTAGGTCTGAAATGCAACACGTACTGAGGAAGAGAAGCTCAACTTCACTTTGTCATCTCTGTAGTTTCACAAAAAAAAAAAAAAAACACATACACTTATCAGCTGCAATGCCACATGGAACTCATGATGAGGTAGATTAAAATCCTGTCACTGGCTTGAGGGAGCTTTGTTCCCCCCTATTGTTCGACCTGGATTAGCAATCACAAGCAAGTGTTGTATCAGCCCGGTGGCGTCTAATACCAATTAACTACATGTCTTTCGGATCAGTACTAAGAGGTTTAGCTCTATTCATCAGATAGATGCCAAAGGGTGAGTGAAAGTGACAGAGGAATCAGCAACGTAGGATCTATGTGTGGATGAAGTAATACATAATTCAGCTTCACCTCCCCTGATGGAGAAGCACTAACTATGTCTTATTTTTAGATCTGTCTTCTTCCACTAATTGGAATTTTTAAGTAGTTTAGGCCACAACAGAGCCATTGGCATAAGTAGTTATCAAAGCCCAGATCTCATGATCTTAATAAGGACAAACTTGTGACCCAGGAACAGAATTACAAGGCTAATTAGGCATAATTGGTCCCATGAATTAGGATTGTCTTTGGCTTAAACTAAATCTCTAAGAGTTAGAGCTACTATGGTGGTGGGGGGGTCTTTCTTATTTTTTATTTTTTTTTTGACAGAACAGTGTACACTATATGTCCACCCTTTATAATTAGCAAATTCAGCTAGGTTAAGGCGAACACAGAGCATTTAAATTTACACAAGCAGGTTTTCTTTTGATAGAAATGCAGGAAATGACATCAGACCCTCGGGGTAAGCCATGCATGACTATTGTGCATGGAATAGTTTAACAGTGTTCTCTGACATGATAGAGCTTTATGTTAGACCTTTTGAATGGGTTGGAGTGGTGTATGTGCTAGGAGCCTTCTGGTGAGTTAATACAGGGAGGATTGTCAGTTCAAAACCCAAAACTGGCTGAGTAGATGTGGTTTGCTGTTCAGTACTGGACATAGTGAAGGGTCAAAATAACAAACTTCTCTTCTAGGATTTTTAGCATCTTTGTGGCTTTTGGGTACATTGAGTATTTGGCTCAGTATGTTAAATGGTTCTCAGAAGGTATTAATTGTATATTTATGGTACAGTCATACCTTGCTTTATTTTCTGTTATTATAACTAGATGTGCATATATTGTGGGGACAACGCACTGTAATTCTAATGCCCAGGAGTAGCAGAGGCTGTTAATCTGGCTCCAGCCAAACTTCAAAAATCTACTTTTTGGAGAGTTTTCCTCAGACAACAGATAACAGGCTGTACTTCAGGCATTTGATGCTCATTTGTCAGCATCACATGTCTCCCTGGACTTTCTAAATCTTTGTGCAATGCTCCTTCAGCTGATTATGAGATGGCTCAGCTACAGGCCAGACTGAGACAGATGGAGGGAGTAAGAGAGGGTAGAGCTTCGAAAGCCATCTATCCACCTGCCAGGTAATCGAGCCATATTTCTTCCTCCTCGCATCACCTCACTGATCAAAGGCCTGACAGAGTAATGGCTCCGTCCCTATGGCCATCCCACTGAAATATGTTCAAAAAAAAAAGAAAAGTGAAAATTCCAAGACGAGGTGCGGTAACTCGGGGGTCTGCCTCAGACTGTGTACAAGGTGTTGTCAGCTGGGCCCAACAATTTATAAAATGCTTATAAATAATCATATTTTGAAATATTGGTGCTGAAATTTACTTCTTGCTCTTTTAAGCTAATTAATGAATACCTCAATTAATTTTTTTTCACATAATGTCACTCTGAGTGTTTGAGCTCAGAAAGTGTTGTTACACAACTACTGCCTCCTCTTGCTGATTATAGGTTTAGATGCTGGCTTTGAACACACACGTATGCCTTTATACCACAATATAACACAAATATAATTGTGAGAGACATCAGAGAATTCACTAAATTTGGAACCGAGCATCATTTATTTTTCCTGACCACAGGTCTCAGAGGGCTAGACGACAACAAGAAGAGAGGAAACTGCGTCAGCTGAAGACAATCACACGTGTGATGCTGGAGGGACGTCCACTGGATGGTGTCTCCCCTGAGGTGGAAGCTGAGGAAACGCCCTACTCCGCAGACTGGGAGGGTATACCACATGTTAATCCTATTATTTGTTTCAAGGAGCAATCTGTCAATTTGTCTGATGATTCATTTTCATGTTAAAACACAGCCGTTTCTGACACCTAGTGGCCTGAATGAAGCCAAGACTCTTAACTGTTATTAATCATGTGGGAGGCCCACTCTATGGAGCAAAAACTGGCTCATTCAAAATAAATTATATAAATTCACTTTTATTAATATTTAATTAATAATGTTAGCTAGTATTTATATATTTTTTATTTTATTTTTTTGTACATTTACTTAAATTACAATTTTGACCCATTAAAATGTAGAAGCTGTGGTATTATTTTATTACTGTTTGTATTGTTGTGATCTGATATGGATCAATGGTGGATTAACCCATTAAAACACAGGTTTCTTAAAAACAGAATTACCATTAATTTTAATAGAAAACATAGTAACTACATATTATATATTTATTAATCATGGAATTGGAATTGTGTAAATACCATTGTTTGGGTAATTATTGACTATAATATTCTCAGTTGAATTTAAGTAAAGGATATAGAATGGATGTTGTTCATTTTACTCATATAGGCCTGAGGTATATTGAGCACATCACTCACGTAGTCAGTGCTTCAGAATCTCATCATTGTCCAAGCAAATCTGATGAGTTTCAAGCAATGTCCTACATAGTCTGATTTATTCATTTGCAATTGCATCTATTGGCAGACTCTCTTATCTATGGAAGCACATCAGTATCAAAATGAAAATGAAATATGAAAAATGGCAAAGTTTTATTAAAAATGTTCCATTCATACATGGGGCTCAACATAATAATCCAAATCCAGTAATTCCATTCATATGTGCAATTTCATAGGCTTCTATTGATAATTCATTTACACTGAGATTTGAATGCTTATCTTTATTTAAATGAAATTATATTTTCCAAAATGATATATGATCATGCAACTGTGTCAAAATGATAAGTAAAAATGTATTCACTTAATATGTATTTTCACTCAGTTATAGTGCTTTGAAATGCAACTTTCAAACCTACAACCACAACCAGAAAGCTGGAAAAATTCAATTGTTAAAGAGGAAAAGCACCTCTCTGCTTTTCAATAACACTATCAGCCCCACTGCACTCATGTGAGAATATTATAGTCAATGCACTCATGCGAAAAACTGAGCAAACTGCATTTTCATTTTCACAGCCTCCCACAGTCAGCCAATCAGGATGGGCCAGCAGCACACTCAGCAGCCTAAACAAGGCTCAGCTCCTTTCTCTAATGTTTTCACTTAATAAAATTGAGTAAAAATGGTCAAATGTTAATGGTCAGGATGAGCATCTTGTCCTTTCTGATGCTGTTTCTAAGAAGTGTGTGACTTTATTTATGGTCTCCTCAGGTTACTCAGAAGAGACTTTTCCCAAATACGAAGTGACATTCCGTGGACGCAGATATCCCAGCGTCATCCTAGAGGAGCCGGACATGGACATACCAACCGCTGAGGAACTTGCTGAGGGAATGGGCAGAGAAGAAGAGGAAGAAGGGGAGGAGGATGATGAGGATGAAGATGATATTGATGATGAAAACAAAGAGGAGGAAGAGTTCAAGAATGGAAGAGATGGACACAAAGCAGATGCTGCTGACAGCAATCTTACAGATTTGAATGAAAATGGGGAAAACAAACAGGATGAAGAAAGTGAAGAATGTGAAGAGGAGGAGGAGGAGGAAGTAGATGAAGAAACCGAAGGAGCACATGAAGGAGAACTTGTAGTCGAAGAAGACGAAGATGAATGTGATTTTCATCAAAAAGCTCTAGAAGAAGAGGAGGAAGATGAAGACGATGAAGAAGTGGGTGAAGACCAGCCTTGTTTGCCTCAGAATACAGATGATGAAGAGCAAAGGCGACAGTCAAAAAGAGTGAAAAAGCAAAGGGAGAAAAGACAAATAACGTTCAGTGACCACAGACATGTCTTCCATTATCCAGTAGGTGGCAGAGATGGCTGTAAGTCTGAGGATGTAAATTCAAACAGTAATGAAGAAGACAGTGGGGAAGAAGAAGAAGATGATGATGCTGATGATGATGAAGAGGAGAACCATGATGATGTGGAGGAAGAGGATAAGCCAGATGAAGGGGATCATAAGGTGAGGGAGGAGGAAGATCCACTAATGGAAGCTGAGAGGCTGGGCTTCCACGCTGAGGTGGAGTGTGATCCTGAGGAACAGGAGGTTGACCTCCTCAGTTTCCTCCTCACATACCAACCTGAAGCTGCCATTAGCTCCAGACAATCCGTGCTGCCCAAAGCTCCTGTCTCTGGCACCCTCAGGATGCGTCATAAGAAACCCAAAAAGAAGAACTGATTCCATCTATCAAGGCCATTGAGACTTCCTCAAAAGTGGTCCCTATTTCCCCAAAAATGACCATATTCACAAAAGCTAAGTCAGAGTCTTGAGATAAGAATTGAAAGAGGTAGGGTTGTATGAGGTGAGTCTTCTAATAAGTTACTCTGTAAAGGCTTAAATAACCAGAGTTGTAAAGTCTGTTGGTTTGGGGAGAGTCATTTTGCGAGAGTTATTTTTGACCACTTTGAAAACACATTTGCTTTGATGGGGACTCTGAGATATTTAAGTGAGTCTGAAAAGCAAAAACAAACATATTCTCAAAAAGGTATGAAGATGATAGTAGATCATTAACTTCCATTTTTTTAAAAGACATGTCATGTCCTTCACAATGTTTTTGGCTCAGTAAGTCAGGAAATGGGTCTGAAGAAAAACAAACCTTTCAAAATGTTCTTCTACACTTTTTGTGCAATTACACCTTTCCACCAGGGAGGTCTCCAAATCTCTTGGCTACATATTAAAGCTTTTATAAATGTTTCAGAATGCTAAGCATTTTGAAACATCACATTTGCAGTTATTGAGTTGTAATGCCAAAATACCCACATGTAGTTTTTTATAGAGTGCGATTAATGTCCTGTCTTACTGGTTCTAAAAAGCTCTGTGATTTTATCTTTAATGAAGCAATCAATTTCTTTTGTCATTTGACATTTTTTGTACAAAAAGCAACTTACATGAATTAATTCATTCATTGTAACCGCTTACCCAATTCAGGGCCGCGATGGAATCACTGGGCGGAAGCCAGGAACACACACTCGCAGGGCGACACACACTCACACATTCACTCACAGTCTCACACCTCTGGACACTTTTAAGCCAGTCCATCATCCAATGTGTGTTTTTGGACTGTGTGAGGAAAGACCAGCTTACATGAGATGATAAAACATTGTTCTAAAATTGTTTATAGTCTGTGAATGAACCAGTTTTTGATCCATGGAGCGGATCTCCCACATGGAGTATATAAATAAGGTTTGGCACAGGATCTCTCATAGTTTCTGGCCACTAGGTGTTGGTATTCTGACTTTATTTATAACATGAAGAAGTGTCATTGAAGAATATGATTGCTTTTGAAAGCTGTTTCCTTTAGGTTAGCTTCATCAACAGCATTGTTGTAAGTCTACAGTTTCTTTCTAAATGCCTCAAGAATGATCATAATTTTCATTCACAAGCCGTTATTCTGTATATTATACCATGGTTCTGAGATGTATAAATTTAAAAAATGTATAATTAAAATAAATATTTTAATTAAATAAAAGCAGTGGCTTAAATGAGAGAGATTCAAGTTATTAATAGGTCATTTACCCCAAACATTGGTTTTAGTAATTTAACCAACTCCACATATTTAAACCCAAGGAAATTCATTTAAGTTCTGATTTATTTTTTTTATCTTCTGTAATGAGAGAACCGTATACAAACATTGTATATTGACGAGTGTAACACATTTTACATAACAGTGTAACATCACTAAAATACATTAGGCGATGGTAAACCTTGTCTTAAAAACCAACAAGCCAACAAAAACCTAATAATGCAGTGGTTAGTCCAACAAAGTTTGTTAATCACTAAGAGAGTAAATTAACAGCCTGATCACAAAATTAGAAAATAATTTTCTGTTTATGCATTTTTGTATAAGTAGTGATAATTATCATCACAGCTTTTCTTTGCCAGTTGTCTTGGATTTGGCTGGATTTTCATATTCTCTATTTTTACAAAAAAAAAACAACAAAACAATAATATAAAATATTTAGAATACATTTTGTGTGAAAAACCTGTTTTACAATATAATGCACCAAGCAAAAGAAAAAAAATGATCTTATCATGATTGAAAAATGTACAGAATATTGTATATTACAATGACCTCTGTGCCTGACCTGTCAGATGGAACTGTGAGCTGTAAACTGGGATTTATTAAGAGATTCACAAAGAATGTTTCAAACTTTGTTAATATTGAGATGGCTGGGTGGCACTGTTGATGATTGAGGGTGATCTGATTCCTCTTTGGTGGTTCTTCCTTATATATAAATGCTTCTGAACTGCTGCTTTCACACAGTCTTTTTATTTATTTATTTATTTATTTACTTATTTTGCTGTGAGTTTTTAACATTTCGTCTTGGAACAAAACCCTAAATCTCCATTTTTATTTTTGTTGATTATTTGGAAATTTTAGGATGAATACAATAAATGATGCCTTGCCAAGTGAAATCACCTCATAATGGCATTGTCTTACAGCAATCTTAAAATGAAAAATATTAGGTAGATCCACTAGATTTAAGATGACTCCTTTGCATGCTTTTATTCACTGGAGAGATGAAGTTTTGTTCCATGCACCAGTTAAAACTCTTTGAAATCTGACCAGCCTGGACTAAAGTGTTTACAAGCACATTTGAACCTGCTGGGATTGTGAATAAGATTGAGAGCTGGAAGGAGGCCAGCGATTAAAGGCAACACGTTTCACAACTTATGGAGGAATATTTTCAGAGTAACTCACCCTTTTAAAAACACATTGCAACTAGGAGAACTTCATTTACTGGAAAGTAACAGTGCACTACGCTAATGTACATGGCTCTTACTGAGCACAAAATGGACCATCCATCTCCACTGGCAACTTCCACAAAGTGTTTTTTCCCCTCCAAAAGGCACAATATTTACAGCATCCTACCAAACAACTGGATAAAGTGCACCATTCCCCTACTCTACAGTAGAGGGCCAGTACGGCTGAGATGATAATGCACTTTATTTGATGCGCTTTAATGCATAATGAAAAATACCACATTATTTCATTCCCTAATGTGTGGCCGATTATAAATGTCAATTTTGTGCTTGGGGTGCTACAGGCTATATTCAATGGGCACTGAATAAGATTAAAGCAGCATGTAGTAAGATATAGTCATCCAGAAACAGATAAATAAAAAGATGGATACATAAAAGCTCTTCCCACTGAAAAATCATGGAGGACTGACACATTACAGGTCTGAAATTAGTATGAAAAACATGGCTCACAGACACAACAGATGCTGTGCCAAAAGTGACACCGTGTGACATTCAATATCACTTTATAAAAAACAGTATCATAAGTTCAACTTCAACATAGAAATATTCCAGAAGAAAAGAATTCCTGGTTGTTACAGTGCTGTGGGAGTTAATGTTGTTAAAGGTGTTGTTTTAGTTAGATGTTGTTAGGAAGGAAGTTACAGTTACCGTAGGGAAGCCGGGATCAGACATATTAAGTTAAACACAGAACGTGTTAGTGCTAACAAGCGAAAATCTATACTTCCAAACCAGGCGATGAAAAGAGTTCATTTCCGATACAAATGCATGAACACTGATGAACCAAAACATTAAGACCGTTCACAGACCATGTGATTATCCCTTAACATTAACTCACATCGAGGTCTGGGGAATGTCAGACAGTAAACAGTTGGTTCGTGGAGTGGATGTGGAGGAAATGTTCAGGTGCGGAGAAGATAAACATCTTGGACAAGTGCTAAATTTAGAGATGCACGAAATTTTCAGCAACTGAAAAACTGGTTTAAAAGAGTAAAAAATAAAATAATTGGATATATCACTCTAGATTATAGTGATTATAAATACTTTTTCTAGAATGTGCTAGATAGTAAGTGCTGTATATGTTAATGTATAACAGACACTTCTGTTAATTTCAGATATTTCTTATTCATTGTTTTATGTTATTAATTTCAACTTAATTTTTAGCAAAGTATTTTCATTTCTGCGCTTCATTAGATAAATGCCTGTGTCCAGAACAATTTTCACTAAACTCAGAGGCTTGTATGAGGAAGAACAGACAACTGACTGATGCCATGTCTGTTCCATGGCTCATTGACACACGAGAGAGTGAGAGAGAGCGAGGGGGAGAGAGATTAGAAAACAGTGAGAACTAGAAACATAGAACAAAGCAGAAAGAGGTAGAGTGAGGCTCATGTTTAACAGAAATGTTGGTTTCTACCATTCAGAAGATCACATTTATCTCTTGCCTCATGCTCTGCATCCCTTTATTTCTGCTCAGTGAAAGAGAGAGTGAGTTAGAGAGTTGGGTCTGAGGGTTATAGCTGTGTAATGCACTTATCTCGGGCCTGAGCCACAGAATCCCACACATCATGTTGTTTTTTGCTGTGTATGGAGCTGTGTAGCCTGAGACACATGCTGACCCCTAGCCATTGTCCATTTCACTTACAGTAGAACCTTTGACCTTGGAGCGAAGTTGCCTAATCAGATGATTCCTGTATTTCTTTCATATCACATAGTCAGCTATGTTGATGTGTTGTGGTTATCTTGAGAAGCGAAGGGGCAGGTGGGAAGAAGACCAGCCGGTGGAAGAGTGGAAGAGTGGGAAACATATGCCTACACCGACCTAACAGCAAACTCTGTAAGTGGTCTTAATGTTTTGGTATAGTGTGGTATATCACTGAAGCAAGAATCTGTTATAAAGAAACAACAGTTGTTTAGTCTTTGTGCTTTTTCCCACTCAGCAGATTTCGATCCTTTTATCTGAAGAGCAAGACAAAACATCTCACACACACATTTTCTGTCACAGCAGGTGAGCTCCCATAATGCTCCCCGGAGAGGATTCCAGATAGAGACCGAGCTGGGACCACTTGTGGTTGATACAGCCCTTACTGGGTGAGTTTGGTTGTCCAGTGGTCTTGGCCGTGTCTGAGTTCTCTGGCCGGGATCTACTCACAGGCCAGTTTGCTGTCAAAGCTGGACAAGGCAATAGCAAATGCCTGCAGAGCACACATGGGATAGTTGAAGTCCATAGTGAAGACATCCTCGGCCACGCGACCAAACTGCATCACAATGTAGTCCGCTAAAAACACATAGAAGGGAAGGAGTTAACAGATTTTAGCATAGTTCATGCAGTTTTCATTTATTGTTGTATATATACAAACCGGATTCCAAGTTGGGACACTAAACAAATTGTGAATAAAAAATGAATGCAATGATGTGGAGATGTCAATATTTTATTCCTAATAGAACATAGATGACAGATCAAAAGTTTAATCTGAGTAAATGTAACATTTTAAAGGAAAAATACGTTGATTCAAAATTTCACAGTGTCAACAAATCCCAAAAAAGGTGGGACAAGTAGCAATAAGTGGCTGGAAAAAGGAAATTGAGCAAATAACGAACAGCTGGAAGATCAATTAACACTAATTAGGTCAATTGACAACATGATTGGGTATAAAAAGAGCTTCTCAGTGTGTCAGTGTCTCTCTGAAGCCAAGATGGTAAGAGGATCACCAATTCCACCATTGTTGCGCAGAAAGATAGTGCAGCAATACCAGAATGGTGTTACCCAGCGTAAAATAGCAAAGACTTTTAAGTTATCATCATCAACCGTGCATAACATCATCAAAAGATTCAGAGAATCTGGGACAATTGCTGTGTTTAAGGGTCAAGGCCGTAAAACTCTACTGGATGCTCGTGATCTCCGGGCCCTTAAACGTCACTGCACCTCAAACAGGAACGCCACTGTCAAGGAAATAACAGAATGGGCTCAGAAAGCATTGTCAGTGAAAGCATTGTCAGTGAACACAATCCACCGTGCCATCCGCCGTTGCCAGCTGAAACTCTACAGTGCAAAGAGAAAGCCATTTCTAAGCAAGCTCCACAAGCTCAGACGTGTGCACTGGGCCAGGGGTCTTTTAAAATGGAGTGTGGCAAAATGGAAGACTGTTCTGTGGTCAGATGAGTCACGATTTGAAGTTCTTTATGGAACACTGGGACGCCATGTCATCCGGACCAGAGAGGACAAGGATAACCCAAGTTGTTATCAACGCTCCGTTCAGAAGCCTGCATCACTGATGGTATGGGGTTGCATGAGTGCTTGTGGCATGGGCAGCTTGCATGTCTGGAAAGGCACCATTAATGCAGAGAACTATGTTCAGGTTCTAGAACAACATATGCTCCCATCTAGACGTCATCTCTTTCAGGGAAGACCCTGCAATTTTCAACAAGATAATGCCAGACCACATTCTGCAGCAATCACAACATCATGGCTACGTAGGAGAAGGATCCGGGTACTGAAATGGCGGCCTGCAGTCCAGATCTTTCACCTATAGAGAACATTTGGCGCATCATAAAGAGGAAGGTGCAACAAAGAAGGCCCAAGACGATTGAACAGTTAGAGGTCTGTATTAGACATGAATGGGAGAGCATTCCTATTTCTGAACTTGAGAAACTGGTCTCCTCTGTCCCCAGACGTCTGTTGAGTGTTGTAAGAAGGGGGGATGCCACACAGTGGTAAAAAATGGCCATGTCCCAACTTTTTTGGGATTTGTTGACGCCATGAAATTTTGAAACAACATATTTTTCCCTTAAAATGATACATTCTCTCAGTTTAAACTTTTGATCTGTGATTCGTGTTCTATTCTGAATAAAATATTAGATGTTGGCTCCTCCACATCATTGCATTCAGTTTTTATTCCCAATATGTTTAGTGTCCCAACTTTTTTGGAATCCGGTTTGTATTTGGGCTTTAAAAATGGATTAAAAGCATGTAAATAATTAATCACACAGTTTGCTGCATTTAATTGCAATTAGCCCCACTGTCCCTACTTAAGACTGAAGCTTTTAATTGATGTTTAAATGTAAAAATAAAAGAATAAATGTAAGATCAACACAAGAGAATTATAGTGTATATCTATCAAGAAAATCGAATTACAAAAACAAAAACCACCTTGTATTTTTGGGAGGGAGATAACTAGTGTTATATGAATGACAGACTGGCTAGAGGAAACTTTCCTTTTTTCTCTTTGTTTTAATACCTCACTGTAGCTTGGATGAATTTTGAGTAAAAGTTTCAGGGAGAGATTTAACATCACACACAGAAGATTTAATAGAGAAAATTCACTTCACAGCGAAGCTCATGGCTCAAGTGAGTGTGTGGGTGAGAGAGAAAAAAGGATAAAGTGTAAGGGTGAGAGTTAGTTATGATATTTAATACATATTACATAAATAAAATCTACCTTCTGAAACCAACAGTAGAGTTACTGTGTTTACATCGCTAGATAAAACCGCTAATGCTAACAATTTGTAATTTGTGACAAAATTTGGCACAGTTATTAACTAGCGTTAAAAAGTTTAACATGTTAAAGTCCATCGCAGTCATTTTTATAGCACTCACATTTATTTATAACATAGTTTTATTCCCAGACTTTGTGTCATTTTCACCTCAAATATTAGTCGTTTTTAATTCAACCCTTTTAGTGAATGGAGAAAAATATGTGCTTCCTCTCTGAGGCCACTCCATCATCCAAACTCTTCTATCACTTCATCTGACAGATGCTTGTGTTAGCTAGCACTTTGGGCAGTGATGGGGGAGAGGAGAGCGAGGCCAATTGTGCTCTCTAGGACACCTAGCCTTGGACACTTCATGGCCACTCAGGAGCCCATACAACAATTCACAATTTGATCTGACAATAGAATAATGTCATCAGCAGGGCTATGCTGATACATACATATGATTTTTAAATAAGTTTACAGTGAAACTCAGTAAGAATGCAGTAACATTATAAATTACAGTACAATGTATTTTACACGGGTAGTAAGTAAAGAGACCGCATGCTGTATATTGACGTAGACACACTACAGGTATAAATCAAGACTGAAGTGTTAACTATGGAAATGTCAGCTGCCGGTTTAAATCCACAGCCTCAGGCACCTAGACAACCAAAGAGTAGACTGAGAGACTGTGGGGTGAAGGGCAAAGAGCTAATAATCAATCTCAGAGCATTGTGAAGGATACTGAATAAGATCAGTGAGCTGTTGAGGGACGAGTGTTGATGCTCTGTCCATTGTGAAGGATTTGTCCGATATTGTTGAGAATTTGTGCTTCTGTTAGAACATGCTGTGGATGCTAATGATGTATATTTAACGGCTTTTGGTTATCCACAGTGGCACAGCAGCTCTTATGGGACTTGAACCCACAGTCTCCAGGTCCCTGGAGCTGTGTGACTGTGACACTACCCGCTTCGTCACAGTGCCGCTTCACTTTAAGCACAATGGTTTCTTCACAAGGAAATAGAAGAAATCATGGCTTTAACTAGAGCATAAATCATGCTCTCACTACCTGCTAGTTCATTGGAAGTCTACTTTGGCTGGATCATATATAATGGGTAATAAATTAAAATCCAATCAATATATGGCTCCTATTTATTAGTATAAAGGTGAAATCTGTTGACTTTGTTCACTAACTCATTATGTGCCACACTTGGAAATGAACTTGGTGCAATGAGGTGAAACTGCAGTTTGACAGATTCCAGATATTGGATGAAGATCCATCACTCCAGAAAGTGCAGCCCCCCTGCTTCAACAACTTTAAACCTCTTGTTCTGGTGTTTTGTGTTGGAAATGAACTTTAAGCTCATGTGTAGCTACACATTTGCCAAGTCATGACCTGGCAGAATCCTAATTTGCCTCAGACGTTCAGGTACTTGTTTGCGTCCACCCACTTTAACCCCTAGTCCCTGCTGTGTTATTTGAATGAACCCATTTTTTAAAGAACACCAACGTCACCAGAGCACTGAACTCACGGTCATTGTCATGAATGATCTGGAAATTCTTGACTGAAGCTTGGGTGACCCTGCCATGAAAGTTGAGGACGTAGGACTGGGTGTCATCGTTCCATACAGGCGTCTTGTTGTGCAGCTCGATCACGCTCTCCGTGCTCTTGTTCTGCCAGCGGGCCAGCAGCGATTCGTGCTCCTGCACAACAACAGCGGACAGATGCGAGAGGATTAGCTCTCCATTAGAACCACCAGCTTCAGACACTAATGCTAATGCCTCCTATCTGACATGCTAAAAGGTTAACACACTCGCTTGGAGCCTAATCCCCAGCAGCAGCAGTCTTCAGCTGACCACTAAACTAACACAAGCGCACACATAATAACAATGCCCGACGCTCTTTTCCCTGGATTTGGAACATCACACAGAAATAGGGAGGCACTCACATTTCTCGGTCTAATGCAGACCCTTTCATGATCCATGTTCATTCCAGGAATAATGACGCTCATCTTACGAGGTCCTTTAAACCCCAAAACATTGGTCTCCTGTGGAAAACGAACAAGCGTAAGGCATCTATTAATGGATTGTCATTACTGTTATGTGAACAATTATGTACTGGGGTTAAAATGGTGGAAAATGGCAGTAAAACAATAATTGCATTATCATTACCGTTGGTATATTAGAGGTACCAATATGTTTTAAAGTGTTTCTTGTAATTCAGGATTCTCACATTCTCACACTGTTTGTCAATTTATGATAATTGTGGCTTAGTATTAACTATGACAAAATTATTATTAAAAAAAAAACTATAACAAAAATGAGTTATTGATTTGTTAGGTTCATTTTCGCTAACGTCAAAATGACCATTTTAAAGGAACGCTAGGTGATATTTTTTGCCTTAAAATTATAGCATAAAATCACTGTGATTAGAGACTACTCTGGGCTCAGCACTGCAGAAACTGCACTATGTAAAATTTGGGGGAGAGTAAGAAACCACCCCCTCCACCTTGACTTCAGAACAGTGCTGTAAACGTGACTTACACTCTACAGCTGTAGGGAGAGTATATATATATTTTTCTTAATTACTCTATAATTAAGAAGTAATCTCTACCATACATTTATTTTCTGAGAGTAGAAACTTTACACTATCAACTGAAACACTGCTTTGATTGCGTTCAGTCATGAGACATTGGGCATGTGTAAAATAGGTTTATTACAGAATATCTGACACATGCAAGCCATTACTGTCAGTAAAAACTAATGTTTCATAACATGGAAAATAATTCCTGCCGTATCATAAACAACCACCAGAGGTCTCCCCGCGCCACAACGCTACAGCTTCACTGGGCAATTAGCAGTGAGTGGGTTATGGCCGCAGAGCTGAGAGCTGACTCTGTCACTGAGCAATGACCAGTGCTTGAAAATATCACTCACGTAGCAGATAGCTGCTAGCTCCTGACGCAGGTTACTGGCCTCCAAGCTGGAGGAGGTCTTCACTGGGTTGATCCCGTTGTCATACACTGTAAACTTAGTCCCCATGAGGTTTGATCTGTGGATTAAGGGTACAGCAGAAACGTAGACCTTCAGTCACACTGCAGTCGTGGTATCTACCTCTTTTCCACAAGTGAACATGGGTCTGGAATCTTAATGAAACATCTGTGACATGCTTTGGTCAAAATACCATCGGGGTTTATACAGATCTTTAATTGTATGTGAAAATAATGTGTTATATTATTTTCTGAAAGGGTCTTGTTGCAGATAACTACCGCTGCCAGTGGAATACGTCACTCTGAATTAAAATGGCTTAAATCTTTTAAAAGTCTTTCTTTGCAGTGTAGAGTATTAAAATTCTTCTTCAGTCGAACCATTAGGCGATTCTAATTACTCCTGAAAACAGAACACTGGTCATGGGCTGTGATTAATTATGCAGCGTGTTGTATGTGATGATGTATTATTTTAAAATGTCACCATTCATTTCAGAAAACTGAAAGGGGCCGTTTTTTCAGTACATTAGCACACGGTAATTTTAGTGCATTTGCATTCATAAGAAAGGTAGTCATCAGGATTGTACCGCTCTCCAACTGAATATCTGCACTCACACTCACTGAGTGGGACCTGTGCACTGTCCAATTAAAAACACGTATCTCTCAAAATAGTAACTTTACAGGAGACAGAGATAAACCTTAACTTTCAGTGGAAGACAGTGTAACAATATTTGATTTCATGTTATTTCTGAGCATTTCTATTGGTCCATTCATCGTTACATTTGTACATACACTGCTGCTTTGTTTGATTGATGCAGTAAACTAAAAATCCACAAAAATTGAGATACATGTTTTAATTGAAGAGTGTTTATTTGTTTGATGCTGCTTTTCTGTGTCAAGATCGATACTAAATCCTTAAAAGGGAGCTCCAAATATTAATGTAGAATAAAAGGTGAAAGTCTCCTAGTCAAGAGAACTCTCATAGCAGATCTCAAATTGCTATGAATCTGGGCAGCACGGTGGCGCAGCAGGTAGTGTCGCAGGAACCTGGAGGCTGTGGGTTCGATTCCCGCTCCGGGTGACTGTCTGTGAGGAGTTGGTGTGTTCTCCCTGTGTCTGTGTGGGTTTGCTCCGGTTTCCTCCCACAGTCACACGTTGGTAGGTGGATTGGCGACTCAAATGTGTCCGTAGGTGTGAGTGTGTGAGTGAATGTGTGTGTTGTCCTGTGAAGGACTGGCGCCCCCTCCAGGGTGTATTCCCGCCTTGCTCCCAATGATTCCAGTTAGGCTCTGGACCCACCGCGACATTAAACTGGGTAAGTTTGTATATGTATAAATCCAATTCAAAAGGTAAACATTCTCCTGCTTTTGTCAATTTAAGGTAACTCTTGCATAGTATTAAAAAAGACAAATATTATTCCATTCATCAAACAATGACCTAAAAATGTAGTCATTTGAAAACAGCAGGTGAGATGCCTTTATAATCCACTGAATTTGTTATAAGTTCCAGCACGGGAAACGGGCATTGATTTTTGTTGTTCTTGGGGAAAACATTTGATCCAAAAATATGTGCAAGATTTTTTGATGATTTTAAGATGGTGATTTCAATCGTGGCCATAATTTATTAACACTTCTGTTTTAGTTTAATTTTGTTGAATAAAGTTACAATCTTCATTCTTAATGCTGCAGAACAGTTACCAAAAATTCTAAAAGAGCAGGAGAATATTTGGAATTTGAAAAACAATTATATGTTACAAAAAAAACCTATATACAGCTAATAAATGATATTTCAATTTTTGGAAATTGAACATTCATTCATTCATTTTCTGTAACCACTTATTCAGTTCAGGGTCACGGTGGGTCCAGTGCCTACCTGGAATCATTGGGTGCCAGTCCTTCACAGGGCAACACACACTCACACATTCATTCACACCTACAGACACTTTGGAGTCGCCAATCCACCTGCAACGTGTGTTTTTGGACTGTGGGAGGAAACCGGAGCACCCGGAGGAAACCCACGCGGACACAGGGAGAACACACCAAACTCCTCACAGACAGTCACCCGGAGCGGGAATCGAACCCCCAACCTCCAGGCCCCTGGAGCTGTGTGACTGCGACACTACCTGCTGCCACCGTGCCGTCCCGGAAATTTAAAATTTTTTAAATAAATTTTAAAGGTCTTTTTAAATGTCTGAACAGTTGAGAATGCCCAAACATTAGCTGTTTAGCCACACAAACTTAAGCTGTATGCAAAAACCCTATGTGATCAAAGAAGATAAAAGAAAACTTTCAATTTACCTGCATCCTACAACACAGGCCTGAGGAGAGTGTGACAGTGTCGCACAAACAGGTCAATTTATTCATTTGCTTCTTCTAAACCGAGATGGAAGTTGAGGGTGATTGTGCAAGTCACTAAGGTCTCAGACCAGTTTGGGACCGGGACTTGAAAAGGCCACAGTAAAGGTCAGTAGCTGATTTAGAGTCATCTGTCTGCATGAGCACTGACAGGATGATGGGCCAGCTGTCCGTCTTAATCCACGGCTTCAATCAGTGTCTCTTTTAGAGAGTAGGAAAGTAAAGAGCTAATAATCAAGCCCATGACTGTGAGAAGGGCCCGCTGTCTTTTCAAAAAACAGGGTTACAGCAATTTGAAGAAATGATGTTGCGCTTCACAATTTGTTACACTGATTTTGCGCTATTCTCCAATGCTCAGATTCCCCACAGGGGTGGATCGTTCTCAGCACTGTAACACTGATATGGTTGGTGTTGGGTTAGTGTGTGTTGTGCTGGTAAGAGCCGATCAGACACAGCAGTGCTGCTGGAGTTTTCAAACCCCTCAGTGTCACTGTTAGACTGATGATTGTCCACCAACCCAAAATATCCAGCCAACAGTGACCTTTGGGCAGCATCCTGTGTCCAATGATGAAGGACTAGAGGATGACCAACACAAAGTGTGCAGCAGCTGATGAGCTACTGTCTCAGACTTCACCTCCACAAGGTGGACCCAGGAGGAAGGAGTGTCTAATGGCACATTTCCACTGCATGGTACCTACTTAGCAAATACCTCTTTAGTAGTTGCTGGTTTGAATAGGGACTAAACAACTTTGCAGTTCCCTGAGTGGCCAGAGAGCCTTGTTGATCATGATGAAACACAGACATCTAGCACAAACTGGCCATTGGTAAAATCTCCAAACTACAGCAGAAGCCTCATTTGTTTTTATCAAATTCACAGCCGCAGCTCGTAAAGTTGTGCCATGATCTTTTGAAGAGGTTTAAACGCTCCTTGGACTGGTGGCTGACGAAAGGCTCCAGTAAGAGCTGGATGGTGCAACAAAGAATGAATAAAATCTATTGAAGTGCAAAGCAACAACAACATGCAGATACATGAAGAATAAATGCTTTACGGTACTGCTGCCATTGTTGTGGTTTCCAAAGCCTTGGTTCCTGTTAGAGACTGTTCTGTGACATCACCAGCTACATTTTGAAGAGGAGCTTGTGTAGTAGAAAGCCATCCAGGCTCCAGGCACCAGAAATGAGTAGACTCCAGTATAGTAGGTATCAGGCCGGGGAAACCGTGTTTAAAAATTCCAGCAGCCCTGCTGTGTCTGATCCACTCATGCAGCGCTGATAATGATCCACCAGTCAAATAATACCAGCTCTGTGGGGATCCTGACTATTAAAGAACAGGGTGAAATGGGATTAACAATGTATAAAGAGCACCAGATAGACTTCAGGCTACAGAGTGCACCTAAATGGTAAGTGGAAAAATGGACAGTGAAATGACATCCCAGTATCCCAGGGAATGATTCAGAAACCTCCAGTGTGTACAGAACAGAAATACAGCATCAAAGATGATGCTATAATAATTAACAGACTGGTGAACTATATTTTCACTCTGTGTTTATTAAACTCACAACCAGCCCGGGATTGGCTGGCTATTACTGGTCAGAAGTTTGTTAAGGTAGAAATAACCAGCCTGGTAGTCTCCATGTGCATCAAAGCTGCGCTCTCTCTCTCTCTCTCTCTCTCTCTCTCTCTCTCTCTCTCTCTCTCTCTCTCTCTCATGCTTTAATCTTGAATTTGCACAGCTGCCAATGCGCAGGTGCAGCCTCTGTATTTGAATGAGGACAGATGAGCGCTCACACATCAGTAATGAAGCCAATTACAGATTCTAATGAGCTCAACCAGGTGTGGGAGCAGACACACATACACACTCCACACACACACACACATACATATATGTACACACAGATGCACAAAAAATGCTAAAAAGCTAAGCCAGGTCCGAAAAGCTCACTGGAAACCTGCCTCAGTTTCCCAATGAAGCTCTCGCCGCCTCTAGACAGGTCCGTAGGATCGATGGAGATGAGGTAATTGGATGTTTTGCTCTTCTTTCGCTTTCTCCCGGCTAAAAGGAACACCTACGGCACAGGAGAATTTAATTAGCTGCCGAGGAAACATCAAAACATCAGCACCTAAAAGCTCAGAGATCAGAGGAGAGGAGCCTTACATGAACAACAGCGTCAACATGCCTTTTAACCACCATGTTTCATTCCCATCACCACAGGAGAGCTGAGAGTTCTCTCCAGCTGAGAAGAGAAATACCATATCTTGCCTTTGTTATTTTCCTGGTATTATTAACGTGAAAGTGCTGCTATGAGTCTTTTATATGAGTATGAGTAGACTCAGTCATAATGATAATCGATGTCGGACAATTGCCATTTAAATATAACGTTATATACCAATTATAATGGCGCAAATGTCTTTGATTTTTATTTGTCTATAAATATTCTGACTGAACTCATATTTCTGCCAAAAACTGAATGGTTCCCATTAATTATAACTGGGGAAGATAACAAATACCTGACATTTGCAAAGTTTTTTGATCATAAATGTCAAGTAACACTACACATTCTCATCTTTAGTCATATTAATAAGGGAATAATAACAAATGCCAGACAATAATTTAAATGAACACAAGGGGGTCCCAGTGTTGATATGGGACTGATTAAGATTAATGGGACATTCTGGTCTAATATATGTTTTGTGTCTTTCCTTGTGCAGAATCCATGAACTCGTAATGCTTTCTGTGTTCTTTTATCAATACAATACCCAGCATGCAACACAGTATATAATACAACAGCTGCACAGTATATTCACCAGTGTTATATCAACAGTATATGTGTTAAATTACCACTGTTAGAGTAATCATTTAACACTCTCAGTGTTAACACTAATAGTGTTGATTTAACACGGGTGAATTTACTGTGTGGGAAACACCTTAACACTTTAAAGAAAGGACACCCCAAGGTCATTTACGTTAAAGTGCTTGCTGTTTTGCCAACTGTCAAATTTCATCAAATATTTTTTAAACTCTTACTCTACATCCTCCACAGCACTAAAATTAGCAAGTAAGCAAGTTTGGTTCTGCTTTACATTAAGACGTATTAATAACTGTAATTACACGTTAATGTCACATGCAATAACATTGTTACAGGTGGATTATGGTAGTACTGCTCATGTAAATACGCATGTTCATTAACTTCAGTTTTTATTCATGTAATTATATTGATACTTGCAACAGCATATCTCCTATATAATTACAATATTACAACATGTAATATTCCTATTCTTATTACATTACAGACTGGGTTATAGCCAGTGCTACTATGTTACTACTATGTTAATGAATGCTTGTCCTGTTACAAGCAAAAAAAAAAGAAAACTATGCATACAAATAGGAAACCTGCTGCTGCATTTGTCCAAATTCATTAGTGTAAGTACATTAGTAAAAGCTAAAGCTGATGCAGGTGTGTTTATCTGAGGGGTACCACATTAATCAATCTGTAAAAGTGAATACATTTGCTGTACTTTGTGTTATTATATGCATTGTTAATATGTAACTACAGGGCTATTACTGACATATTTAACAAAATATGTGGTGATTGTTTCATTTCATTTTAGCCGGAGTGGCCCTTTAGAGGCTTTAAAAAAAATCTGCACACAGAAATCTACATCTGCTTGCTACCAAAGAATTCAAACACAGACATGTTTTTTTTTTTCTTTCAGCGAGGCTACATTTGGTCTCTTTCATCATAATCAACTCTTGACTTTGCAACTGTTCAGGAAAAAAAAGAGCAAGAGAAATGAAGTGTTCCTGATTGGGGAATCTAAATTGGGCATTGATGGTTGGAACATAATGGCCCTTCAGCCAAAAGCAGCCCTAATGAATTCTGGCCGAGCTGAAGCCAGAGTAAAACAGATGTATTTGAATAAAACAGGCCTGACTTCACTGACCTTTTTTCCGTCTTCCCTTTCGAGATGGAGGTAGTAGGTGGGGTACATGCCCCTGTCCATGCCCTTCTTGTCCCGTGTGATCCTGCACTTGACCGTCACGCCCTGTGGGGCTGGCCTCAGGGTGAACTCTTCCAGGTCTCCCACATCGATGGGCGGCTCATTGGTCACTGGAGTTGAGGCGGAAGCCGCCTCCTGTAACACAGAATGGAGAGTTAAAGAAATACAACTGTTTAAAAAAAAATACGTGGACAACGTAAATCAATCCTGTATTTAACTCTTTGTAAAATTATATTTTAAAAAAGCATCTCTAGTTATGATTATATTTTCTTTTGCTAATATCTGGAAAACTATTTTAATATTTTACTGGTCACTAATGAGAAAACAACAGTGGAAGCTCTATGCCAAGGCTTGTTACTGAAGGAATCACTGTAAAATCACTGAAGGATAAAACATATAACAATAATTTCTTATATAAGGAAATCTGCTCATCTGAATTGCTGTTAGTTTAGTGCTAACATTACATTATAAAGGGAACATATATTATTTCAGAGTGTGTGAACGCCCATTTGCTAAAGCTCCTACCAACCCACAAACTGTTAAACAAAGCCACCCAGTAAGTTTTTGTAGGAAACCTGTTCTAATGTGTGGAGCCAGGGAGTGATTTTATTCCCATTTACTAAACTAAATCACAAGAGGAGAGGTGTGGGAACTGTGTTTAACAGTGGAAAACTATTCCCAATTAAAACAGGCAGACATCACACAGAACAGGTGTGGCTTTATTCGCTAACTGCACACTGCCATTGTGAATGTGTGCCTAGTGCTGAATGTCAGAATCCCACCAAATTCCTACATTTTACATCCCCTTCATACCCCTGTGGGTGCAGCTGCGCAAGAGCATGCCCTTTCATCTCATTATTTTCTGTTATTAGGAGTGTGTGGAAAGCTGTTTGCCGCCCTGAAGGAGGATGGTGGAGGCTAGAACAGTTGGCTCTCATGCCGTTTTGTTTTCACACCAGAAACTCATGAACAGAAAATGAGCTTTTCAGCTCTGTCCACCATCCTCTCAGTCTCTTCTACTCCCCTCCCTCTCTCTGCTGGTTTCACATTAGGATGATGTCGACAGGTAGGGAGCCAGACAGATTGAGAGGAGTAATATGGCCTCAGCCCCGTGTCTGTCGTCATGACTTGGCTGCAAAGCCCACATCCTGGGTTGAAGTTTCTCTTCCCCCCAAGCTTATTTCCTCACCAGAGCGGTGAGGCCCCATCGGCGAACCCTCTCTCTCTGGCTTCCACTGATTTTAGGGCCACAGAGTTAACTTGAAGTAACTTAAAAACAACGTCGACAATTGTTGTGAAGTGCTGTTCTCTCTCATTTGTTTATGTTCAGAAGCTCGGCGTTGTTTAAAGTTTTGAGGGGGACAAAAAAAGTCTGAGTTTAACTTGTCTGTACGTTTTTACTCAATGTTTGAATTTACCACAGAACCTCGTTTGTAATGTGAGTTGTTTAGATTTGTAGAACTTTTGGGAATTCAGTTAGCCATTTCCTAAGTTTGGAGACATCTCCACCTTCAAAACAGCAAAAATAAGCCAGTATTACCCACATATGAAGTAGGAATAGAGCAATCCTCATATCGGTTTGTGCTTTTCAACATGTGTGTTCTCTGGAGTTGTCTAAATAACTGCAGATATCAGGAGCCCACCAACTCCCTCTCTGCCATGAGCAGAGAGAGAAACAGTCTGGAGAGCAGCAAATGGTGAGGAAACATCCTCAGAATTTGCCTTTATTTGAATATTGCCTTTAATGTATATTTCTTGTTGATATTGGATTATAACTGAAATATCACTGCGGAAAGGCTCCTTTGGGTCTAGGCATTCAGAACAATCCATGTACCTTTCGTTAATTGGTTTTCCATTTCTAATCCTTCAATAGAAATACGGAGAATGACCCATTTCCTTGTTTTGTATGTTATCAACACCAGAGAAGTAGATTTTCTTTCCAACGCATCAAAACACACATACAGGGAATATTAGAATCAGATATATTTTAATTTTAGTTCATTTTAAATTGATATTTTGTTTCTTTATACCGAACAGGAGGATAACAGATACAGTACAGCTACATGTCACGTAAACGTCACCGTTCTGCTGCGGTTTTGCAAACTTGCTTATAATTAGCCACAAGCATGAATTCTCATTATTTTGACTTATATTTGTTCATATTTATTTTTCATATTTTTGTTGTATTTAGTTTCATTATGTTGTGGAAAACAGTTCGTTTTCCTTAAATCATCCATCCATCCATTATCTGTAACCGCTTATCCAGTTCAGGGTCGCGGGGGGTCCAGAGCCTACCTGGAATCATTGGGCGCAAGGCGGGAATACACCCTGGAGGGGGCGCCAGTCCTTCACAGGGCAACACAGACACACACACATTCACTCACAGCTACGAACACTTTGGAGTCGCCAATCCACCTGCAACGTGTGTTTTTGGACTGTGGGAGGAAACCGGAGCACCCGGAGGAAACCCATGCGGACACGGGGAGAACACACCACACTCCTCACAGACAGTCACCCGGAGCTGGAATCGAACTACCTGCTGCGCCACCGTGCCGCCCTTGCTTAAATCAGTGATATTTATATCATTCTAAACAGGGAAATGGGTTTTTCTCTGTTTTTCTATTGCAGAATGGATAACCAAATAATGAAAGGTACACAGACCCAGAACCATGGCTGTTTTGGATTTGGTTATTCCAATTAGTATGTATGTATGTATCTTTACACTTATATAGCGCCTTTATAGACACCCAAGGACGCTTTACAATCCACACTGCTCAGAACACTCAGAACGCTCAATCCACACACACACTGGTGAGAAGCGGCAGCCAAACGCGCACAGCGTACTCTCGACCAGGAACGACCGTCCACCTGGAGGACTGCATCGGGCACTAGGGTTTAACCCAGGATAGAGTGCCAATCCATATCTGGGCTCACACACATTCACTCACACATACAGACATTCATTCACATACACACTCACACACCAGGACAGTTATTACAGAAGCCAATTCACCTACCCTCCATGTTTTTGGACTGTGGGAGGAAACCGGAGACCCCGGAGGAAGCCCATGCAGACACGGGGAGAACATGGAAACTCCACCCAGATGGGACTTGAACCCAAGATCCCAGCGCAGAGAGGCGAACGTGCTAACCACCACCGTGCCGCAAAATTTGGTTATTTTATTTGTCAGTGCCTCTTTCAATTGAATTTAAACAGTACTTATGTGTCATAGCCATATTCATGTTGTTTTCTTTTCTAAAGACCCTTGGCTACTCAAATATGTAATAACCTTACAGAGGTTTAAATGCCAACTGATATTTGATATTTTCTTGAAATTGTCCATGTTTTGACCAAAATTCTACCAGGCACCTGTTAAATTTTTTTTTTCACATATTTCTGAATGTACAGCCTTTCAAACATATTCTAACTTGAGATATTTTTGCAGAAATTGTTAGTCTAGGGTGTCTGTAAGTTGAAAACATAAGCATTTTGGTTCATAATTTATTACATATTTTCTTTCTCCTCTGTTCCCATTTCCCCCATATTTATTCAGTAAAATTATTTCTTCACGCTGGTCACGTTGGTTTGTCTTAGTTTATCCTCGTCTTTGTGCTCTCAAAATTATTAGTGGGTCCTGCATTGTGATTTGAGAGCCTCTGACGAGGAGGCAGGGCAATTCTACAGTCAAAATAGCTTGAATTATCCCATAGGTTGATCACAAAAATTGACAGGGTGGTATCATCAAAGGCCATTGGCTTATCCAAATCTTGCTCTGAAATAATGGTATTACTATAGGTAGTTTTGAAAATACAGAGTGAATACAGGTAGAAAAACATTGAAGTATAACTTTAAATATTTCATCATGTCCACAGCCAATTAGGAAGCAGAAAGTATAGTATAGTATAAAATATAGAAGAGATACCCATAGTCATGTGTCATTTTTTAGCCATGAATCCAGGACAGCTGAGTTTCAGCACTAGAAGGAGGGACAGCTCCCCGAGGACGGATGTGTACTGTAAGCAGTTGTGAGTAAAAGACAGGAGACAGCAGGAGACAGGACTTTGACGTGAGCAAGGTGGGCTCGGGGGATTAGGAGCCACATAAACACTTCTGCATCACAGTCACACACACACACACACACACGCACGCACGCACACACGCACGCACGCACGCACACACACACACACAGTAGCCAGTTGTGATCATTAGCTCCTGCAGATGTCAAGGCTGAAATCCCTCTGGAGCTCACATCTGCCAGTGACTCAATGTGCGGCTAACAAATACGTCAAGAACAATCGCCTTTCATTCCAAGCATGTCGAAAACCTCTTCTGAGCTCAGCTCCAGACAGGACTGATGACTAGTCAGACATAAGAAAACCCACTCCCTGCGCAGTAAATCAAAGTCACGACCTGGGAAGTTTTTCCACCGTTGCCATAGGAGACCGCTGAGACCATCCACATCCAGCAGCATAGATTATGTCTAGACGGACTCTCATAAGCAAGTACTGAAAAAAATAACACTTTGAATATACTTAATTGAAATTAAATCATCTACATCCAGCTATATCTTTTAAGTAACATGTACTCTTTTACATATTCTGTTTATATAGATTTAGATTATTTAATTTCATGCAAATCAACTTCTAAATTAAAATGACCTAATGTCTGGCACAATGCATAACTTGTCACTTCTTAACGTGTCTTGCCAAATTCATTCATTGTCTGTAGGTGCTTATCCAGTTCAGTGTCATGGTGGGTCTGGAGTCTACCCAGAATCAATGAGCCAAGGCACACACACTCACACACCTATGGACACTTTTGAGCAACCAATCACATGATGAAATGATATGGTGAAATAAATGATGGAAATCGATGACTGTCTGTGAGGAGTTGGTGTGTTCTCCCAGTGTCCGCGTGGGTTTCCTCCAGGTGTTCCGGTTTCCTCCCACAATCCAAAAACACATATTGGTAGGTGGATTGGTGACTCAAAAGTGTCCATGTGTGCGAGTATGTGTTACCCTGTTAAAGACTGGCTCCCCCTACAGGGTGTGTTTCTGCCTTGCGCCCAGTGATTTCAGGTAGGCTCCGAACCCACCATGTCCATGAAGTGGATAAGCACTTACAGACAATGAATGAATGAATAATTTCATGCAAAAGTTTGAAAAAAGTTTTTTTCAGTGTGTGGAATAACATCACAGTTGGTGGGTCTTAATATGTTGTGAGCAGCCTTGCTCCCTATAGCCTTCATAGTTTGCTATTAAACCAAAATCAAACATTATAAACCTGTTTACTGAGTCATTCACGCTTCAAATCTCACCTTTGGCTGTTATATGGTAATAATAAGCCCTCAAGGAGTCTCTGACTTTACATCTACAAGGTGGACCAATGAGGTAGGTGTGTCTAACAGAGTGGCCAATTAGTGGACTCATTGTTAAACACTCCAGCATCACTGCTGTGTCTGATCCACTCATATCAGTGCAACACACACTAACACACCACCATCATGTTAGTGTCACTGCAGCGCTGAGAATGAGAATAAGAATCCACCACCTAAATCGTGCCTGCCCTGTGGTTGCCCTGTCTTTAGGGGGTCCTGAAGAATAGATTGACTTGGGGCTGACAAAGTATGCAGAGTATATGCTATGGCATGATTTGATGGCACAGCCCAGTCTACCCTTCTTGGCAACTCTGAACGGTGATGCTGTGTCTTGTGAACCCTACCTTACTAGACTTCTTGCTGGTGGCGGAGCCTGGTCTCGTGTTGCTGTTGAGCTGAGAAGAACTCGAGCTGACTTCATCTTCGTCATCCTCTTCTTCGTCAAAATTCATACTGCTGGAGATTCCTGAAAATACGGTGTTGAACGTCAGTATGACCACACACTGGCTGGTGTCCACAGAGCTATAGACAACAGTGGGCTTACAGCTGTGTGAACAAACCCCTCGGAACACAAAGCCACTGTGTGTCCTGTGAGAAAGCTTATGTCGATACGGCTTTATTTACCATGGCAGTCACCTGCACTGTCAGAAAAAGCTGTCACTGTGGTCTTACCCTCAAAGGTACATTCAGTAACGTTAATCAGGGAACATCATTGTGCTTTATTCTATTATAATTTACAGTTCTATCGAAAAACCTTACAAATATTCACCCCTCCTTCTGGAGAAGAGAATATAATGTACCTTTAGGGAACACAATTGGACTCAAAACCACTGCTGTACCTTTAAAGATATTATTACCCTGTTTGTACCTTTAGTGTCCAATAATGTACCTCTACCATACTTTTTTTTTTCTGGGAATGTCCAATAATGATACTCCGAACACAGCTCTTTATTAAGATACATATGAAAGGTTAGAGACCGAGAAAGAGAGGGGCAGGGGCAGAAATACAGAAATGTACTGGCCACATCATGTTATTCCATTCATGTTATTAGTTGTAAGCCGTTATTAGCGTATGATATTCATACTTGTTAGTTTAATAACAATATTAGAAAAGATGACAGACGAAGTAGAGGAGTCCAAACACAGCATCATGTTATAATCTCTCTCTCGCTCTCTCCCTCTCTCTTTACATTCCACAGTGTTCTGTTTATTAGAAATGGGATTATTTATTCAAATAAGCAACAATCCAAAACTGTCTCAGTGTTATTCTAATTACTGTATTCAAAACACTCATATATCAGTTTTAATAAAACAAAATAACCTAAAAAATCAAGACCAGTGCAGGAATTGGGGGCTGCCTTGTACATATCAGACGACACCATATCATAAACGTTAATAATGCGCCGATTATTAAAGCAATGCAACCATACACCTTTCACCAGTAACAATAAAATGACCTCCTTGTTTCTACCCTCACTGCCCATTTAAAAAGCTCCACTGACCCCACTGTAGCAGACTGTAGTCCATCTGTTGCTCTCTGTACTTTGTTTGCTCACTTTCACCCTGTTCATCAATGCTCAGGACCCCCAGAAGACCACCGCAGAGCAGGCATGATTTGTGTGGTGGATTATTATCAGCGTGTGCTGGTATGAGTGGATCAGACACAGCAGTGGCTGCTGTGAGTTTTTAAATCTCTCAGTGTTATTGCAGGACTGGGAATATCCAGCCAATATCATCCTGATGGGTGGTATATGCTAATATTTTTAGCACATTAGCCAAGTATTCAATAAACTCTTCTGCGCTTTCTGATTAAATTAGTTAAAATAATTAATTAATTAATTCCAAAAGAGTCTTATTTATGTATTTTTTGTGTGCTTGTATCTCCATAGAAATGTTTGTATGTCCATTCAAATGGAATTAAGTGGATACATTTTTGTAAATCAACATTTTCAAACACAATATGATTAATATTATTAAAACGTGTTACAGTAATAGTACTATGTTATGAAATACTAAATAACTATCTGGAAATTAAAATTCTACTGGTAAATTCTTATGCCAGCCAAAGAATCTGTTAGGTTTCTGTGCCCATCCCTGCTGCCCACTGAAGATTCTCTGGTACCTTTCTTCAGCATGGTGACCCGGAGGTCCTGCTTGCTCTGGGACTGCGAGCTGCTGACCGCCTCACCCTGGCACTGGCCCTGGCCCTGGCCTTGGCCCTCAGCCTCGCCCTCCTGGGCAGGAGAGTGTCCCACTGTGAGGATCTGGATCTGACTGCCCAGGTCCTGGCCTTCCTCCTGGAAGGCTGCTGGCCCATCAACCCCTGTAGTACCACCACAACAACAAGCCATTGACAAACCAAATAAGCAATATCCATCATTAGGGTGAGCTCTCGATTTCAACATGCGACACTCACTCTCGCACTGACAACCATGCACCTTTACAAGCATGCGCATACACTCTATATATAGGTTGTGCTGCCTGGGAAGGCTGTCCAAAACTTTTACATTCATTAGCTTTGTACTCTCTTATTGTACATTTTTTAGACCACCTTAAAGACCAACTTTAAGGTGGAAGCATTGCTGACAAACGTGTTCACTCTGCACTGACCAATAGAATGGAACAAGAAGCTGTGAATGGACCTAAGACTATAATGCGCTGGGCTAAAGGGGTATAAAACCCTCTAGAATTGGCATGTGGGTTCTCTGGCGTGATGGGGCATCATCCAACAGTCAGAGCAACAACTGTGATCCAAAAGTAAACATCCAACATTATTTCACTAATGTTTTTGTGGCTGAATGCCATTAAACGCAGTTTCTACAATTGTGGAGAAATGCTGTTCTCGCCTTTGTTTGCGTTCAGAAGCTCCATGTATTTTAAGGTGGAATGGTATGTCTGAGGAATGGAATGACTGTTGTTTGTAGACAGTTGAAGTTGAACTTGTCTATAACTATTTATCCATTGTTTGAATTACCACAGAAACTCATTTGTTTTTCAAGCTGTTTAGGTTTGTAGCACTTTCGGTCTGTGTTTACTGTCATGCTATTAGTGCTCTCCCAAATTGTAGAATCACTAATAAAGCAATATCCTCATTTTGGTTCATGCCACTTTTCTACCGTGAACAGAGAGAGAACGCCTAGCATACTGGACTGAGACACTTTGTTTTTGTACCTATTTACTGACACATTAGACCGGTTATCCACAAACGCTTGCTGGTAGAGTGGATGTTATGTTTGTGTACAGCATGCTAAAAATCATACAGACATGCTGTTAGAGCACTATGTACCTGATGCATATAAAGTCTATGCATTAAACCCACATCAAACAGCTGCCCGATCGGCGACTGTCCTTTAAATGACACCTAAGGATCAGTGACGTTCATGGTTACTCCACAGCTTCCTGGTGTGGCTGTGGCTCTCTCCCTAGCAATAGCATATCATCTCCTTTGAGTTCATTTGTCAGTGTGGGATTTGTGTTGCCCTCATTTACTCTGGGGAACATGGGAGAAACATACTCTCCTTAATGTTCATACCCTGTAGTTAACCTGGCACTTCAGAGTCAGATTATTGCCCCCATCCATGTGGTTCTTACAAGTTAATGTATCTTTAAATTCTCTGGCTTAAAGTGGGCCTCCCCTAAAACCAGACAGGGCTGTAATAACCACATCCAGGCAGCTGGAGAACACCCTGATTGGACACCAGTGATTGCAGAATAATGAGCACAGTGATTGGAGCGTAATTGCTGTTTTAGTTAATGCCAGCATCAACATGTTGTTCCAGTGAAAAGCCATGACAGGGAGGATAATCAGAGAGCGGAAAAGAAACACAATTGAAGGACATGACAGAGAGAGAGATAGAGGGAGAGAGAGAGAGATAGAGGGAGAGAGAGAGAGAGAGAGAAGGAAATTGAGAGAGAGAGAAAGTGAGTGAGAGAGAGAGAGAGACAGAGAGAGGGAAAGTGAGAGAAAGAGAGAGAGAGAAGGAAAGTAAGAGAGAGAGAAAGTGAACAAGAGAGAGAGAGGGAGAGAGAGAGAGAGATAGAGAGAAGGAAAGTGAGAGAGAGAGAGAGAGAGAGAGAGAGAGAGAGAGAAAGTGAGCGAGAGAGAGAGAGACAGAGAGAGGGAAAGTGAGAGAGACAGAGAGAGAGAGAGAGAGAGAGAGAGAAGGAAAGTGAGAGAGAGAGAAAGTGAGCGAGAGAGAGAGAGAGAGAGAGAGAGAGCATGTCTGGAATCTGAAGGCCATGTTGATTATAAGGTATGGTGGTAAGAAGCAGGGATTAGAGAAATGTCCTTGCAGCAATAGTATCTCACATTTTTTTTTGTATTGTGAGGACATTTTGCTGGTCCTCACACATTCAAATGCTATTTTTTCCTTTTAATCACTAGATTAATGTGAAGAACTAAAGGAGTGAAATGTTTTAATTTTGGTCCCTGTTACTGTTAGGTGTAAGGGTAGTGATAATTAGCTTCAACAATCATTTTTTATATAGAATGCCCTCACAAGTGAAGCAAAACCAACAGTGTGTGTGTGTGTGTGTGTGTGTGTGTGTGCGTATGAACTGTTGGTAAGATATTCCTCCAGAATAGCCAGTTAACTGTCTCTCAAGATGTGCCTGTGGTCCATAAGGTTTAGCATTCCTAGGAATCAGAGGAGCAGGATCTCTGGTAGCATTAGAAGACCATAATCTTCTAACAATAACCTCATAACAAAAACATTGGATAAATTGACTATTTAAGATGATTTAATTTCCTAAGATATTTTCAGCTGTTTCCTCTGATGGAACCTGGCAGCAGCAGCAGTGTGGTGTGTTTTATTTCACTGTGACTCTATGGTCATTAGCACTAGCCACTGACCATTGAGAAGGCGAGAATACCTGCAGCGTCCTGTCTCACCGAGAGGGCTTTCAGTGACGGATATCAAAGACAAGAGCGCGGTGCTGATAATGGTGTGAAGACACACAGAGAGAGGCTTTCTATACAGCAGGAAGCATGAAGGCCAGACACTCACCTTGCTAGAACTATTGTCTAGGACTTTTCTTTAAGAAGAGGTTGTTTGCAAATTACCTCACATCACTGCATGAACTGCACACAGACGGCAGGAAGTGATTTCATACAGGGAGCTCTATCACACGCTCCCAGTGCCTGTGTTTTATGTCGTTTACAGTTTTTCAAAGTCATTTCAACTGATAAACCAAACTCAATTTCACTGAGTAACAACAGCAGGACAAGACTGAAGGCAGTTTCCTGTTTAGAAGTTTTCTGTTCAGATTTAGGACCCATCCACATGGATCCGGATATTTTTAAAAACGGAAACAAAAACAAAAATGGTTGCATTATCATGCCGGTCCAGTAGGGGGGCAAATTACCTCTTTAAGAGAAACATCAAATCACCATAAAGCATAAAAGAAACACATACTGCTTTTGTAGTGCACTACGCAACAAATGTCATGAATTTACCGAATCCAGACCTTATTAGTGCAGGACATATTTCCAATACAACTTCATTTATATTTATTCATATGTGGGAATCGTAAAAAAGAGTTCTCTCTGCATGTATATTGTAGTTTTATGACTTACGTAACTCACTTTAAAAGGGAATGAGGAGCTATTTGAATTTCAGCCAGAGACAGGCACGCTGTTTGACCTCAGCGTTTCCAAAAATATCAGTTTTCCTCATCCACACAGTTACAACAGTGTTTTCAAAAATGTCCACCTTGGAGAGCCATTTTCAAAAGAAAAACTCCATTTTGAGTGACTAAAACTGTGTTTTCATGTGGCCAAAAGCCTTCATTTTTAAAAATATCTGTAGACGTGTGGATGGGGTCCATCACCACCTCAAAGCCACAGCACCGACAGAACTGTGCAAAACAAACGTCTCACAACTGCATGAGGCTAAAGTCGGCTTTTAATTCACCAGTTTCCTCATTCCACCTTAAATGGTGCAGTAGAGGCCAGTATGTACCTGCCACACCCTGGTGGAAAGTAAAACAGAATTGCATGGTCTATGAGAAGCGCTTACTGGTGATAGACTTCAAACCTAACGTTACGTTACATAAACAAACATAACGTCATAACAACGGCGCTGAATGTTGTTGCTAAGGATAATAAAAGAGAACCACATGACAGCCATCGTTATGTATCAGTACATTTTTTGGCTTTCAATAGTGTTGTTGAGTTAAAGGATGTCTGGAGAAAAAGACCAATGTTACAGTTCAGTTAAAAATCACTCTCCATAACACAAGTATCGTCTCCAATGCTATGAAATGTGGCACCATTTAAAAAGGAAATTAAAAAGGCTTTCCAGCGGTTAAAGATTTATTGCCAAGAAGCATTGTTACAACAAAGAAATTCTTACTTTTTGTGCTATGTTGATGTACATTTATTTGAGGGCGGGGAGGGAGAACTGAAGGGGTGTGTTTGTTTTGCTGTTGAGTTCAGATATCAATAATCGCTGTCCAGATTTGTATACAGCACCTTTAATACATCCAGCAACTAGCATTATAACAACTGAAATCTGTTAGATTCTATTCTTTATTGTTCTTTGGTGTCTATTAGACATATGTTTATTCCTTTTTGTGACCAATTGCAAAGCAGCAGACTCGTGATCATCAGAATGATATTGTACCCAAACAAAATGAATAAGCAAACCCACCTCTGGAAATGAATTCAAAGGTTCATAGTCAACAAACACACACACACACACACACACACACACACACTCATGCAGTCATGCACATGCTTTGTTGGTGTGTGCCTTGTGTCTGAAGGAACAGCCCTAGTCGAACCGCTGACCTTTGTGCTTGCCCTTTTTCTCCTTCTTGGCGCTGCCCGTCTGTGGGGTAGAGGTGGGAGCCTTGGCTTTTTTAGCTGAGCGAGGAGCCTGAACCTCCGCTACTGCCTTGACCTCCTCCTGATCGGCTTCTTGTACTACATGAGGAGGCCAGTGCAGGAAAGATAAAGGAGAGGGAGAGCATGAAATGGAGATAAAGAGAGGAAAAGGGGAAAGGCAGAATGCAGTCAGTCAGGGTTAAAATGAACTGAAGAGTTAGCAAAGACACATTCAGGTTAACTGAGGGACAGCAAGGAAGAAGGATGTTAAATCTAGTAAAGCGTGTTTATAAATATCATGGAACCACTTTAAAATAACACACTCTACATTTATAACTATTTTTAACACAGATATAGAAAGGAAACAGTGACCAATTTTTGTCTAATATTTAAAGTGTCAGAGAACTTACTGAAAATGTCTAAGTGAAGAATAAGCTAATTTATTCATTCCATATATTATGGCACACACCATATTATCATCCACAGTGAAGGTGAGTAGTTGATTAAACGTGGTGGTTAAATGGTTAAACATATTAACGTGCTGAAGCTGGCAGAGACAAAGTAAAGTCAGTATGTGGGGAGATCTGAGGTTCGACAGAGTTAATAGTCAGTTACCCTTCCTATTTCTGTTATAAATGGTTATTAATGAGATTTAAATGTGTTTACAACCTCCATCCATTCATTCATTATCTGTAACCACTTAATCAGTTCAGGGTTGCTGTGGGTCCAGAGCCTACCTGGAATCATTGGAGCGGGAAACAAACCCACAACCTCCAGATCCCTGGAGCTGTGTGACTTGAACACTACCGCCACTGTGCCGTCCATGTTCACAACCTCATTATTAAAAATAATCAGCTTTAAAAGAGATTGTAAACCATTTATAAACATTTAGTGTAGCCTTATTCTAAAGTGATACCATTTTGATAATGCTATACATAAAATTAAACCAGCAAACAACAGAAATTAAGGCACTGTCATATTCAGTGCTCTGTTTTTCACAGCAAAGTTGCTGTAGACTTTTCTGCATTTCTGATTCAGGTGTGTAGTGTATTGTTTTGAATGGCTCTTTGTTCCTTAGACAGAAGTGACTGTACAGGTTGTGTTTTCTGTGTGGTGGAGACAGTGGAGAGAGAAAGGTAAAATAAAAATAAAAAATAAAAGAAAAAGAAGCAATTATATTTCCCAATTAGTCATTGTCATGTTTGGAAGCAGCCCTTACACTGACATCTAGGGTCCTGTATGAGTCTGTACTTAAAGCATGGCTGTCCCCATGTGGGATACCCACTGTTTTTTGATAGTAAGAATAACTTAACACTCGGAGACAGCATTTTTGTTTCAACACATTTCAAACCAACTTCACCACTTTGTATCTGCTCTCGAGCCCACACTCACACTCACACTCACACACACACACACACACATGCACAGCACAAGTTGTATAACCAACTTTAAGCTGTCAGTCAAACAGCACAAAGGGATCAATGGATTAGTCATGGAGTGAAAACCAGAGAGATAGACGCTTGATTCTTTTTTGGAACAATGTCAGTGAGTGACAGAAAGTTCCACAAATACTTGAGAAAAATGAAATATAAACGGCTTGTATAATTTATCAGATGGAAATGATATGCACTGTGTAACTGTGTATTCACTCAAAAAGTACAGCACTCTTATTTGAAGTGAAGTGGTGGTGAGGTGGATCCTACTCTGTCAAAACTCAGATATGAAGAGAATATCTGGATCCACACGTTCCAAACGAAAACATAGTGGGCCTTATACAGAACATGGGCATCACTCAAAGTCAAAGACCTGGGCCAAGGCAGGAACACACACTCACACACCTTTGGACACTTTTGAGCAACCAATCACATGATGAAATGATATGGTGAATAATATTCAAATTTATGAACTATCCAGGGCGGCATGGTGGTGCAGTTGGTATACTCCAGGTGACTGTCTGTGGGGAGTTTGGTGTGTTCTCCCTGTGTCTGCGTGGGTTTCCTCCGGGTGCTCCGGTTTCCTCCCACAGTCCAAAAACACACATTGTTAGGTGGATTGGTGACTCAAAAGTGTCCATAGGTGTGAGTGAATGTGTGAGTGTGTGTGTTGCCCTGTGAAGGACTGGCGCCCCCTCCAGGGTGTTTTCCCACCTTGCGCCCAATGATTCCAGGTAGGCTCTGGAACCACCGTGACCCAGAACTGGATAAGCGGTTACAGATAATGAATGAATGAATGAAATATCCAAGTTTAACTCGCTACAAACACAATCAGAAAGCTTCAGAAGGTAATAAAGAATAGGGTACTCTTTTATGAATATGGATATTGATGGGTTTTCCCTTGCACTGTTGATGCATATTTGCGTATTATACCAACACTGCCCTCAACTTTATAGCTGTAAAATCTGGAAACCTGGAAATTTCAAATATGAAGTACTTACTTACAGTCCTTTGTAGAGGCATAAGATCAATGCACTAATTCCATTACTGGGTCGCCATATATTGAACTGGCACTTTTTAATACAGCTTTGCTATTACACCCACCACAGAAATGTCAGGTTATTGCTGAGTGAACACCCAGCCAGATCACAAACAGAGAACAAAGCAGAGCTGCTTAATACCCATCTGAAACCCTGCCAGTGGCCTGGCTTCATTTAGCCAGGGTCAAGAATGAAATGGCGCCGTGAAGACAGCTTGTTTAACGGTGAGTGGTCCTGGCTGGAAATCAATAGGATAACTCAAACAACTCTCCCTCCCGTTGTGTGGAGAACCAGAGCACTGTTTGTTGAAAAGTCCATGCTGCATTTCCATTTTCAATCAGCCACCTTCCCATGCCACTGTTCCAGCAGCCACAATCGATGCTGCTGTGTCAACACAAAGAGCACTTGGAATAATGCCTCTGTGCTCTCTGTGCCAGGCCAGTCCTTTCCCACTGGTATGACAGCAACTCTCCAGCCACCACTCAAAAACTTGGAAGCACTTATTACATTGATCTCTTCTGCTGTGTGATATATATTAATATACCTAAACTGACATGGTCAAGACCCCACCAGAACACATACAGAGCAGGTATGGCGTGAGACAGCAGCTCATCTGTTGGTCAGAGTGGTCAGAGGACACTGTTGGCTGGATATTTTTGGTCTCATTCCAGCAGTGACACTGATGTGTCTGTAAACTCCAGCAGCCCTGCTGTGTCTGATCCACTCATGCCAGCACAAAATACATACACATTCACTGCAGCACTGAATATGCTCTACCAACCAAATAATACCCACTCTGTGATGATACATTGAGGTCCTGACCATTTAGAGACAGGGTGAAAGGGGGCTAACAAAGAAGTTAGTCTGTAATTGTAGAACTACTAATTGCACCAACATGGAAAACAACACTGATAAAATGGACAGGGAGTGCAGAAACAAGAAGGTCATTGTAATGTTATGGTTGATCTGTGTAATTGTAAACCAGAAAGAGCACAGTGGAGGTGACATTCAACATCATTAATTTTTCCCTTAGGGAAAAATGCTTTAAAAAATGATGAAAAGGCTTCAGTAGTCTATAAGTAACTGAACGCGTTCTGTTTCTTAATACCTCAGTTAAATAATCCTCTAAGGACTCTCAGGATTAAAATCAAATCCTGTTGTCCTAATGCATAATTGATGAGTAAGTTCTTTGTTGTTTGATGTAACAGTGTCTTTTTGGACATTTTGAAACTTCTGAGTGGCCATGAATAATGGTTAATGGAGTCTGTGCTTCAGCTGTGGGAAGGAGAAATTGCAGGAATATGAAAGATCACCCACTATAAGGTGTTATTCATTTAAACGTATTATTCTTTAGATGATTCTCACTGTGATTTTACTATATGAGTACAGCTGTGAGCTAGTGTGCAATAGCTTCAACCTGGAAGGCTGAGCTTGGAGCCAATCCCTGAGGTGCTATTCCACTGCATAGTACCTACTCTACTCTATTAGAATCTACTTGGTTTTATTGTGTTTTCACTGGGCAAATATGGTCGATGGTACCTGGAACTGGGTCCTTTTTAGTCTCTGCTAATTCATGGTTCCAAACAAGCTGAGTAGGGACTAAACATAATGGGTAAATCTTGCAGAGTGATAATTGACCAGAGAGACTTGTCAGTCACAATGAAATGCAGATTTCAAGCACAAAAATCACCAAGAGTCTCACTAGAGTAGTGATCATGTTTGTTTTTATCTGACTTACAACAGCAGCTCATAAAATTACACCATGGTACCAGAGGTACAAACGTTCCTTGGATTGGTGGTAGATGAAAGAGTCCAAGGAGAGCTGGACAGTGCAACAAGGAATGACAAATCTCTACTGATCTGTTTGAACTCATGTGTGGAACAGTGTTCAGTTTCAAAAAAACAACAACACACAAATACACAATGAATAAACAATACATAAATTTGCTGTGGTCCCCAAAGCCCACGGTTCCCAGTAGAAACTGTGTTTTGCGCCGTCAGTGGCTACATTTCAGGAGGGAGCTAGGCTAGTGGAAAAAAACAGCCAGGTACCAGATATCAAAAAGCAAGAAGAGCAGAGCATAATGCATTAGAGTAGTTACCATGCAGTGGAAAAGTGTGGCAGACACTGGTCTCTAAGTTTGGAGAGGAGATGACCTGAGGCAGATGTTTATATGAAACCCAGGTCTCAAGGGCGTAGATAACATGACTTTTGTATGGACAATGATGACCTGAGATATATATATATATATATATATATATATATATATATATATATATATATATATATATATTCGTACCATGGTAGATGGTGCTGCTGTTGCTGCTGAGGTAAGACTCCACCAGGGGGGCCTGCTCCTCAGACTGCCGGGTCCTGCGGGTTCGTGAGCGTCCATCCAGATTCGACTGCACCATCAAAGGCTCCTGACGCTTCTTCTTCTGCTTCTGCTCTAATAGAGCTCGCTGCAAAACATGCACAGTCCTTTATTACTGCATTACACAATGTGTTACTATAGTTCCAAAAGTTAGTAGATTTTTCTTATAATGAGTGATTTCTACTTCAAGTGGAATACTTTAAGTGGACAATACTAAAGCACTTTCCGAAAGTTAACACAGTTCTTGAGTCTTAATAAAATATTTGTAAACAAGAAACACAAGGATCAAAGAACTTCAGCAGCTATTACTTTAATTCTGTATGATCACAGCACAGTTCAGAGCAAAAGCCCAGGGGTGAGGAGGAAGAAGCAGAGGCTCTGGATTTTAGCAATTTTTGCTTGAGATTTTAAGTGAGACATCAGTGTCCCAGACATTGTTCAGTGCAGCAATACACATAGTTTAGCTGGGGTTCTGAGCTGTCACTCAAGGCCTCATTAGCCAATGGGGACACAATCTTTAAAAAAAAAACACCCACACAATCAAGTAGCGCAAATGAGAGAGCTGGCAGCATAACAGCAGAACCGACAGCAGTAAGAATCAAGTAGAATCAAACTGTAAGCTAATAGGCATATCACATTTTTGGCACAAATCTGATTCCATAGTAAACACAGAGAAGGGTCCCTCAGCTTGTTTCTTCAAAGACATTTTTAGATGGTAAAGCATACCAGTCCCAAATAGCTTGCATTGAAATGATTTAAACTACACTTTATGGACAAATGCATTGGGACAGACCACCTAATCATTGAATTCAAGTGTTTCATTCAGTCCCATTACAGCAGGTGTTTAAAATCAAGCACATATCCATGCAGTCTGGTTTAACAAATATTTTTGAAAGAATGGGTCATTCCAAAGAATACTGTATATGAGCATGGTATTGTAGTAGGATGCCACCCTTGCAACAAGTCAGTTTGTCAAATGTCTTCCCTCCTAGATATGCCATGCACAACTGTGAATGATATTAGTGAAACACTGAACCACAGCAACTCAGCCACAAAGTGACAGACCAAGTGAAATGACAGTGGGTAAATGTCAACTTTCTGCTAACTTAATAACTTTTTTAAACTAATTTACACCTGCGGTTAAATCTGCCACCTCGATATTAATATTTGGTCCATATAATTTATTTGATTAACTATCATAATTTGCATTGCATTAAAAACATATAGTCCAGGGGTTCCCCTAGGGTTTTTTCTCTGGAGCTGTGGTTTCTTGCCACATTTCAAAATAAAATGGGGGTAAGTGGATTGCCCACACACTGGGTGAGTGTATTGTATGTCTTGATGAACTGGCTTCTTCTTTGGGTCTTTTTCCTGCCTTGCACTCATGATTCCAAGGAAGGTTCTAGACCCACTTTGAATTGTAATTAGGATGAAGCGGTTACAGAAGATAAATGACTGACTGAATTAATTCATTAATGACTATGCAGTACTTTCACTAATTAGTCACTAAACTAAAAGCCTGTAGAAACCTGTTCATAATCGTGGGCATAAGTAAGTAGTTTTTCAAGTCTTTGCAGCAGATTTAGGAACATTGCTTTAAGGACTGATGGCATTTAGCTACAAGAACAATAGTGTGGTAAATTACTGATGCTGGATCATCAATTCTGGATCATAAACACCAGTCCTACTCATCACAGACACACAGAATGATGCTACTTCACACTAGAGAAGTATTGCTGCTCCACAGACCAAAGCTCCATGATTTATACCCCTCTACAGTCTTAAAAATAAAGGTATGCCATAGTAGAAGCACTTGGGGTTCCAAAAAGAACCATGTTTTAAGAGATGTGTGAGCATAAAGAAACTTTTCAAAAATACATCACTCTGTCTAAAGGTTCTTTACCCATTTATAAGGAACCAAAAGTAGTTCTTCTATGGCATCTCTCAAAGAACATTTTGTAGTACCATTTTAAGAGTGTAGCCAAAGATTAGCATTGAGTATAAAGAAACATAGGGTCATAGGTATCTCTCCTTCAGAGGGTCCTACATCAGTTCATGCTTTTCTATAAAGGATAGATCTATCTGTGTCTGACAAAGCACTAGGTTTTATTAACTTCACGACTTACTAATATTTTTAGGCAGCATTTGTTCCAATCGGTATTCTAACTCAAACTCAGATTAGGAGAAAATGGTTTGTAGAAGTAAGAGCGTCTTTATCAGCACAGGATTTGACGATTAGGTGGCTTCTACTTACATGGCACATAAGCTCCCAATATATCCATGAGCCCAGGAATAATAATAAGCTATAATTATCCTCACAGCTGCTGCACTGGAATGTCTTCAGGGAAGAGAACAGAAACCGATTGTAAAAGTAGTTGCTAAGAAATATTATATAAGGACTCTCATTAAATATTCCTTTGACAGTGTAATTTGCACATTCTCCACTGCAGGTGCTCTCATGATGCATGCCTCCCTCTCTCTTTCTCTCTCTAAGTACAGAGTGTGCTCCATCAAAGTCCATATCCCAGTCCCCGTGTTCATCCAAGCCATTTCAAGTCATTCGTTATCCCATTTTTTGGCTAATTACTCTAGATCCACAGCTACTCAAACTTGAAGTAAAACATTAAAAGGTTTTGAATGTCCCCTGAAAGGCCCTCTAGGGGCAATGGGAGTGTGATTTGGGGCAAGATGCACAACAATATGGCTTTGAAGATGAATATTTGAACATGCGCCTCACTAAGGCAGAGGCAGGAGCAGATTTGTGCACTGGGAGAAATTTGTTGCTGGTTTTTTTTGCTTCCCTTATAAAACATTCAGAGGCCTCCAAGCCACCGCAGGATTTCTCTCCATTTTGGGTCACTCCCACTCAGAATGCTTTGCCTTTGCAGTGCCGATACGTTATGCAAGCACACAGAAGCGGAGGGGCTTCCCAGCACACAAGGCTATGAAATATTGAGGGAGTCCCTCACAATGCTGGCGACTGAACCATGTGCATATTCTGCTAGAGTAAGTGCTAGAGCAGCCAAGCAGAAAGGCTTAAAGCGACCTGCCCTCTTGCTAAACCCTGCAAGGGCATCCACAGGGGAAATCCTCCTCCTCCTCCAACACGAGGGTTACGGCCAGACTGCAGCTGGAGGAATTATAAATGATGTGACAAACAAGGCTGCTTGTGTATGCTTCAGCAGGCACCTGCATGGGGGACTCAATGTAGGACTCAGTTTCCGATCCACTGTGGCCTTGCTATGTAGTAACAGGCAAAAGAGCCAAGCCATATAAGGAAACGTTTCTTCGCTTGACTGTTTTTATTCATTCATTCATTCATTGCTTGTAACCGCTTATCCAGTTCAGTTCAGTGGATCCGGAGCCTACCCAGAATCACTGGGCACAAGGCAGGTCTGTGTTTATAGTTTGGTATATTCTGATTTGTTCACAGCCCCCTCCAGGGTGTATTCCCGCCTTGCACCCAATGATTCCAGGTAGGTTCTGAACCCACCGCGACTGTGAACTGGATAAGCGGTTACAGATAATGAATGAATGAATGAATGATTTGTTCACAGAGCCCGAGTTACAGTTTGTTTTTCATTTTCTCTTGTTTCTTATATTCTGTTTTTTAAAACAAACATCTCTGCAATTACTTCTGCTTCTTTGTGCCTCATTGGACATACACCCAACGTGACAATACACTCTCCAAAAAAAAATGGTACAGGTACATTTTTGGTCACTAAAGGTGCAAAAAATGTAATTGTACCTTTAAATGGTACAACAGTGGTTTGAAAGTACAGTTTTGTTCCCTAAAGGTACATTACATTTTTGTCTCCAGAAGGAGAGGTGAATATTTGATTGGAATGACATATGAAATCAATACAATTTTAAAATCTACAATTATAATAGAACTACAATTATGTTCCCCAGTACCCTTGAGGAGGGTACCACCACAGTGACAGTGCAGTAAAAAAACGTTTCCAAAGCTGATATATTTCAAAATATATGTGTTGTTAAGAACATTACTGGAGGAGCAGTTAATTAATTAAATTAAGGGGTAAGGAATTAAAATTCATTAAGGTCTAGTTAGAGAAAATGTTCTCAAGCTAAGGTCCGGAACATAATGTATAACTTGCATTATGATCAGTGCCATATCCTGTACATTAATATAGCCTTATAGTTATAGCATCATTTTATGTAGTTAACAACTGAATGTCAAATCAAATTCATTCATTCATTCATTGTCTGCGACCACTTATCCAGTTCAGGGTCACCTACACACAATCACTGGTCGCAAGGTGGGGACACACAGTGGAGGGGGCACCGTAATGAGAATTTCAACCAGTAATAATTCCCTTCTCATTAAAGTTTCTGGTTTTACCTCACACAACACTGTTGTCCCGAAAGATTCCCAAAAAAGCTTTTATCACGTCCTTTGGGCTAATTTACAGTCTGGAGCCCTGCCATGTGTGTGTCACCCTGTGTAAGTCACAGTGTTCATCATAATGCACGTGTGATATGCAGAAAAGCATGCAATTAGTCTGTGAGTCTCCTGGAGTGCTAAAACTGAACCATAATGACTAGAAGATTCACATCACTTAAAACCAACACTCTGTTTGAAATTAAACAGCTCTTAATTGTTTATCATTTACAGGTCCAGTTCCGGGTAGGACAGAATCTGGGTCTGAAAACTCAGACCGCTGTCTGCTTATTCTGTTTTCAGCATGTCTGAACAATAACCTATAGCTTTTATTTAGTTGAAGTATTGTATGAGTGCTTTTTTCACACACATACAGGAATGAATTGTATTCATCCCGTGCTGTTCTTTAAGAACAGAGCTATTACATTTAATCTAGAAGCTGTCAGCCAAAGGGGTCAGCTAGGGGTTAGGCGCAAACAGCAGAACATAAAACTGACTAAGGAAAAAATTGATTTGTAATTTGTTTTGGGAGAATGCTGGAACCTGACATATTTTGGAAATGTGTGCAATACTCTTTTATTAATCTTCTGACAGAAATGAAAAATGAACTGTACAAGGTCTTTTGGATTTCCCATTTAACACTCAGATGCCTTCTACCAGCACAGGAGCCCTTCACCTGAGACCACACTCCATAAACACATTCAGCTGTGCTGCAGTGAGCAGCCCATGTCCTCTGTGGCCCTTACTGAACACTCAGAGAACTCAGTGTGAAGTGTGAGCACAGTGCACTATTATCTTGTGAAAATGTACTTGTGCTGGCTCTTACTCACTGAAATGCAAAGGTGCAAGGCTCTTAAGGACACAGACGTGAAGAGTGGTCAAGGTGATGCATCACAACTGTTGCCTTGAGTGTCAATCTACAAAGCAGACAAGCAATCAACATGATAATATGGCCTTATGTTCCTCCTTATCCAGCGTCCTTCAGAGGGAGGTGAGGGTTGTGGGCTGTATTGACTACTTTAGCCTAGAATATGGAGCAACATGGGCTCTCTTCCACCACCCACGTCACCCACGAGTGTTTGCAGCCTTGTTTCAGGTCGATCTGAGTGTGGTACCGAAGACAGCTTTGAGCTGATGTACTTCAAACTCCCCCACAGCAGCTGGAAAATCTGTTCCATTCTCCTGATCTCCGCTATCTGCACTTCTTTGCAATGTTTGACTAAGCTTTTGAAGCTGCAGTGCTACAACAGAAATAGTGCACAGGATACACAGATACAGGCACCTATCTAGACCAGCTTACATACACTACATACATTTTTAAGATGGCAGCCATAAATATAACCTAAAATATAGGTCCCCTCACCCATTACTTGCTGGTGTATTCAGATTAAAAAGCATCACAATACATTTCTTCTCTAGTAGGTGTACAAGTAAGTTTGAAAGCTTTTTGTGCAATGTATCATAGTAATTCACAATTAAAACATTCTCCCAGTCTATGGTTATTTTATTGCAATTGTTTCGGATTAAATATGATTTGGCATTTTTATGTAAAAAAAAAAAAAAAGAAGTTGTTTGATAAAGGTAAGTGGTAAGAATTTATTTTTTACTGCATTCATTACTAGCTCCATCAAGGAAAAAGCGCTGTGTTCTTACTGCCCCCTAGTGTTCATTTGTGTGTGTGTAAATGTGTGTTTCACTGCACGGATTGGGTTAAATGTGGAAAAAAAAAGATCCTCTGTGTGCAAGCACAGTGGCCAATGAAGTCATTCCAATTCTAATTAATACTTAATATTTATTTATTTATTATTTATTTTTAAAAATATAAAATTACACAATGGGACATGGGTGAATGTAGCAGGGAAACCATTTGGTGAGGTGAGAATACCAATTTTATTAATTAATATAAAGTAATAAAAAAAAAATCAAGCAAGATTTAGCAATAAAACAAAGACATCAGGAATCAAAAACTGCAATGGTAGAATACACAGAGCTTAAATAACAAGATCAAAAGGGATTCAGTTGTGAGCTAAAGGATGTGGCTAATTGACACAAGGGAACAAGACAATGCAAACACAAGGGCAAACCAAAGTAAAAACCAGTAATAAATCAGTGATAAACCCAGATATCTGATAAAACTGTCATTTGTAAAACTGTCTAAGAGTTACCAGAGAATGTTTTAATTCTGAAATACAATTATATGTTACAAAAAAACCTTTAAAACATATTTGTGCACCAAATACAAACAAGAAAGTGTCACCACAGTTCAGTTGTCAGCTTTGTACCTCCAGTTATACCACCTCAGAAAATTGCATATTAACCTGTGCATAATATGTGCGCTAAAGGTGTGCTAGCATGCGAAGCCTCGTTCTGAGCCACAGTGCCACAGGAGGAAAGCAGCCCTTCCCCAACTGATGGTACAAAGACATAATTCTTAATTATACATTTGTATGACTTAGCATTAGCATTACTCTTTACATTAGCCTAGCCAAAAACCCTGAAAAACAACCCAGACCACAATCCAGTATTTAGCATTCTCCTGGCTGATGTTGCTTCCAGAGACAGGTTGTAACTCTTTAGTGAGTAATGCACCAGGATTGGCCATAATTACCCACTACACACTTCCGCTATGCTAGGCATGTCTGAGAGTTTAAAAGAAAAAGGGCCCAGGAAGTGCCCTCTTGATTGGAATGTATAATAATTAGCTTCAACTGCAACTGCATCATACTTCAAAATCCATTTCAGTGAGCCTCAGCTAATCATGGCCCTGGGAATAGAGCAAGTGGGTCAGGTCAAGTTCCAAAAGCTCCATCACTGCTGCACAACCCTTCTGGTGCAGTACTGCATATCTCCGAAAATGTCCTCTCTGTTACTTCAAATTGCCATGGATGTGCACATCCACAGAGTTGGAAATCCCACATCTAAAACATGACAATCTAAAACTAAAGAAAATCTGCAAAATGCATAATGCTGTTGAGAAACTTCCAAATAAAATTTTTAACTTGCTGAAACAGGTTTAGGTTTTTATTGGAAGAAAATAGGATTGTGCCATGCTCTGTGGAGCTCTTAAAATTAGCACTAATTGGTGCATTTTATCAAGCTTAGAGGGCAGTGCGGTGGCACTACAGTTATTGAGCTTTTCCACTGCATTCTACCTACCACACTCAGCTTTTGTTTGGGCACTTTTTAAGTACCTGCTATCTCATGGTTCCAAGTGAGCTGATTAGGCACTAAAAGCGAGCTCTGATTGGTCAAAGAGACTTGCCAATCATGACGAAATGCCGACAGCCAGTACAAACTAACCATTTGTAAAATCTCTGAGATACAGTAGAGATCATATTTGTTTTCATCTGACTCAACTCACAGGAGAGGAGCTCGTAAAATAATGTCATGGTCTTTTGAAAAGTTACAAACGTTCTATGGATTTGTGACCAACGGAAAAAAAAAAATCAGCGAGAGGTGGATGGTGCAACAAGGACTGAAGAAACTACACTTATATATCTAATGTGCTGTGTTCAAATCCAAAAAACCAACAACAGCTCACAAATACACGAAAAGTAACCAATGTTTAACTTTACCACTGCTGTTGTTGTGGTTTCCAAAGCCCTCAGCTTACTAGAGGTTGTGCTTTGTGAGGTCACTGGCTACATTTCAGGGAGGAGTCATTGTACTGGAAACCAACCTGGCACCATACAATACAGTGAGGAGAGCCATGTAGAGTGGAGTAGATACCATGTGGTGGGTTCCTGATTTCAAGCCTTCCCTCGGATCATGGTCTATTTGCAGTTTGGTGTGTTCTCCCTGTGTCTGTGTGGGTTTCCTCCCACAATCCCAAAACACGTTACTGGGTGCATAGGTTGTGGAACATTGTCAACAGGTGTGTGTTATTGACTGGGTGAGTGTGTTTTTACGTTTGTCTACATAGTGTCACTTATGCAAGATGAATTAACCTGCTTCATGGTCCCTGAATAAAAGTATTTATATATAATTTTATTTCAATTCAATTATATTTATATAGCAATTTTAACAACAGGGGTTGTCACACAGCAGCTTTACAGAATACAGGATTTACAAAAATGAGCAAACCCAGCACTCAATAGGGGAATCCATAATCTGGTCAATACCAGATCAAAACAAACAATTAATCCATCACAGAGTTAGCCCTCTACATGGAGGCAGCCATGTTTAAAATATGTTTAGAACAAACTCTCTGACACACCTAAACACTGTGACTGGGGAGTTTCAAAATAATTGATGCATTTGTTTTTATTATTTTTGCAAATAATTTTAAAATGTTAGAAACTGTGCTCTGAAATCTGCAGCAGAGTGTCACTTTTAAATGTGTTCCTCATTTGTTCCTGCATTTTATTTTATTTTCTCTAAGAAACTCAAACATATTGCCTCTTTTATATGGCCTAGAAATAATTTCAAATTAAGAGTAATGCGTCTGTACTATTCTCCACAAGAACTAATAGAGAAACATTAAATGCTAGCAGCATACTAACTGCTATTTCGCATTTCAGTACGTGAGCCACTCCAGCAGCTAAATCAATGTTATTAATTCACAGCGTATGTCCAGTCAATAATTGTCAGCATTTTAAGAGCGCACCAAATGATTTGTAATTGTAGTGCAACATCAAAGAGAGGAAAGACACTCGAGGACCTGTGGGTTTTGGGCAGCTTTCCCAAACAAAGGAACAGGGTTTTATTATTATCATGCTGCCTGCTTCATGGCTTAGCAACAAAACCAATCTTGAAAAGAACATTTAAAAAAAAAAATCCTCATGTGTGCAGAACCCTACCAATAAAAAAACCCTTCAGGCACTTTCATAGCCATGTATTTGGTCTGTCACTGTATATTCAGGACACTTGACATTAGCATGGGTTTACTGGATGTGTTGCAATTGTTGCAGCTCTGTGGAACATTGTTCGCCCCCTGAGAACTGAGTCGATGTGCTTCTTGCAAACCCTCTGCCTGAGCACTTCTTTTATTGCACTATGAAAGCAGTCCGAGAAAAACCTTTGAAATAATCCACAGTGGTGCACATATAAAGAAGACTCTGCTATACATTCATTACAAGTCTGTCAACACCATTTATTATTAGTGAATTCAGCGGCTTTAAGATTCACACATTCTGGACAAAGATATTCATCTACTGAAAAACAGATAACCAGGCAAGAACCACCACTTTCATTACTGCTGTTTAAACTTTTGGTTGCTTTCACATTCTAAAGACACAGGGTGTTATTAGACCCAATTGGGACAAATTAAATACAGGCACTACATTTCCCATAATCCCATAATGCAAGGTAAATGCACATGTGCCGTTATTTAAAAGAAACTCAGAGGCACAACAGATAAGGCAATGAATATTCATAGAGATATATTATGGTTATAGTGTCTTATAACTATATAACCCACCAAAAATACATAAATATAGAACTAAATAAAACAATCTGATATTCCCTGCCCATAGAAAATAATAAGCATATAACACCATCCAACATAAACTTCTCATAAATGTACATTATAAACACTGATGTTTATAAATTGTTCAATTCTAGACAATGCCAAATAAAAGGAGTAACTGCAGAAGGTATCTTATTACACAGCTCTCTCACATCTCAGTGTACCCCATGTTAATGTCAGAGCAATTGTATTTTGGCAAATGGTGCTAACCTGAGGTGATTTATACAGTTTCTGTTTAAAAATGCATGTAGTTTATAAATATTTATTTAGGGCTAATTGGTTATTTATTTCCCGTCAATGTCAGAGTGACACCCACTTTACAAAGTCAAAAGTCATAGTCTTTGCTTTATTTTAATACTACAATACGTACAAGAAATACAGAGGGGCGAAATTGCTCTCAGACCCATGGTGCACCAGGTTACACAGCTCCAGGGACCTGGAGGTTGTGGATTCTAGTCCCGCTCCAGGTGTCTGTGAGGAGTTTGGTGTGTTCTCCCTGTGTCTGCATGGGTTTCCTCTGGGTGCTCAAGTTTTCTCCCACGGATTGGCGACTCAAAAGTGTCCGTAGGTGTGAGAGAGTGAGTGAATATGTGAGTGTGTGTTGCCCTGTGAAGGACTGTGTTCCTGCATTGCGGCCAAAGATTCCAGGCACGCTTCGGACCTACTGCGACCCTGAATTTGATAAGCTGTTACAGATAATGAATTAATGAATGAATTAATAAATTAACAACATGTGTTTGTCAGATAAGTAAATTAAATATTAATGCAATAAAAAATTTCACACATTCTGTTCTATTGAGTTTAAGCGCAAAATATAAAATTCAAAGTAATGCTTTTAAGGTTGCTTTTGGTTTTTTTAATGTTTACAAGAAGAGCTTTTCTCTCTAAAAGCTCCTGTAACCAAGCTCATCTCTCTCTCACACTCTCTGTCTCTTTCTCTCCACATAATGTCTGCACATGCACAGTCCAAATTGGGCAAGGGGTAAAGATCATGTAGCCCTCTGTTATTCTTCTTTGTTTTCAGATAAGAGTAGCTCTTCCCTAACTGTTTTACATAGCATTTTGTTTTGTATGAATTGTTGATATTTCTGTTCACTCAACTCGACATTTAACTATACTATGTAGTACACACTCAGAAACTCACAAAGTACGCACTTGGTACTGTGTGCTGGTCATTAGCATGGGTATCAAAAGGATGAAGGCATGACACAGCAGGAGTGAACACTCTGCAGGCTTGCAGGCTGAAATTAACATGTTCAAGCCACAAAAACTGCACAACGTGTTGGAACAATGCTGTGAGGATTTGACTGCATCCCACCATGAGGAAGTTAGAGGTCAGGCTCTGATGGCAGTATGATTGGTTCTAGATGATAAACTCCACTCCAACTAATTCTATAGGAATTGCACGGCGCTCCAAAGAATGCAGTTCCACTTCCCAAGTGTCTAAATACATTAGATGACCTTCTATGGAGATTATACAAGCTGTGTGTGAATAGCTGAACATATTCATCCACGATGGGTACACATTAAAATAGCAGAAATGTTATGTATTATAAAAGGTGTCTAATTGGAAATAGAGTATTCATGCAGTTTCTATATGAAAATATTTGTAAGACCTGAGCCAGAAATGCATCATTATTTAATATTCTCGAAATAGAGTTCTCGCATTTCCACCTAATTTTTACATTGCAATTAAAAACGGCTAGGATCAATTGCTTCGGTTTAGTGTTTAGTATTCAGTAGTTTCTTATGCAATTTATAATTCTACTAACAATAATAGAGACAGCATAATTAATAATGCATAATTATTCGACAGTATGACACCATAGAAGCAACTGAGGAAATCTAACACCAGGCGGATTATGTGATACGGTTTCCATCAGACAACACACACACATACAACACACTGTGCTGGTGACTGAGGGCTGACCTGAAAGTAGTGCGAATGTTACAGGCCATTAACATTTTGTGTGTTTTCAGAAACTATTTGTAGAATTTCTAAAGAGCTGAAAGTATAGAGAACTTCTCTGAGGCATGCAGCCAATCAAATGTCTTCATGAAGAACTTTAAAGAAGACATTCACTCATTTTAGTACCAAACAAACAATATATATTAATTAATTAATTCATTGTCTGTTGCTAATCCAGTTCAAAGCTGCGGTGGGTCCAGAGCCTACCTGGAATCACTGGATATGAGGCAGGAATACACCCTGGAGGGGGCACCAGTCCTTCACAGGGCAACATACACACACACACACACACACACATTTACACTTATGGACACTTTTGAGTCAATAATACACCTACCAACGTGTGTTTTTGGACCGTGGGTGGAAACCAACACAGACACGGGGAGAACACACCAAACTCCTCACAGACTGGTCCCTGGAGCTGTATGACTGAGACACTACTGGCTGTGCCATGGTGCTGCCAAACAATATAGAAACCGGATTCCAAAAAAGTTGGGACACTAAACAAATTGTGAATAAAAACTGAACGCAATGATGTGGAGATGGCAAATGTCAATATTTTATTCGTAATAGAACATAGATGACAGATCAAAAGTTTAATCTGAGTAAATGTAACATTTTAAAGGAAAAGTATGTTGATTCATATTTTCATGGCATCAACAAATCCCCAAAAAGTTGGGACAAGGCCATTTTTTACCACTGTGTGGCATCCCCCCTTCTTACAAAACTCAACAGACGTCTGGGGACAGAGGAGACCAGTTTCTCAAGTTCAGAAATAGGAATGCTCTCCCATTCATGTCTAATACAGGCCTCTAACTGTTCAATCGTCTTTGGCCTTCTTTGTCGCACCTTCCTCTTTATGATGCGCCAAATGTTCTCTATAGGTGAAAGATCTGGACTGCAGGCCGCCATTTCAGTACCCGGATCCTTCTCCTACGTAGCCATGATGTTGTGATTGCTGCAGAATGTGGTCTGGCATTATCTTGTTGAAAAATGCAGGGTCTTCCCTGAAAGAGATGACGTCTAGATGGGAGCATATGTTGTTCTAGAACCTGAACATAGTTCTCTGCATTAATGGTGCCTTTCCAGACATGCAAGCTGCCCATGCCACAATCACTCATGCAACCGCATACCATCAGTGATGCAGGCTTCTGAACGGAGCATTGATAACAACTTGGGTTATCCTTGTCTTCTCTGGTTTCAGAGTTTCAGCTGGCAACGGCGGATGGCACGGTGGATTGTGTTCACTGACAATGCCTTCTGGAAGTATTCCTGAGCCCATTCTGTTATTTCCTTGACAGTGGCGTTCCTGTTTGAGGTGCAGTGACGTTTAAGGGCCATCCACGAGATCACGAGCATCCAGTAGAGTTTTACAGCCTTGACCCTTACGCACAGCAATTGTTCCAGATTCTCTGAATCTTTTGATGATGTTATGCACGGTTAATGATGATAACTTAAAAGTCTTTGCTATTTTACGCTGGGTAACACCATTCTGGTATTGCTGCACTATCTTTCTGCGCAACAATGGTGGAATTGGTGATCCTCTTACCATCTTGGCTTCAGAGAGACACTGACACTCTGAGAAGCTCTTTTTATACCCAATCATGTTGTCAATTGACCTAATTAGTGTTAATTGGTCTTCCAGCTGTTCGTTATATGCTCAATTTCCTTTTTCCAGCCCCTTATTGCTACTTGTCCCAACTTTTATGGGATTTGTTGACACTGTGAAATTTTGAATCAACATATTATTCCTTTAAAATGTTACATTTACTCAGATTAAACTTTTGATCTGTCATCTATGTTCTATTACGAATAAAATATTGACATTTGCCATCTCCACATCATTGCATTCAGTTTTTATTCACAATTTGTTTAGTGTCCCAACTTTTTTGGAATCTTGTTTGTATATACCTAAGCAAATTATATAATTAAATATAATTAATAAAATTGAAAATTATTCTTTATTTTCTATAATGAAACTCACATGAAATGCCTAATCAAACTGCTTTGTAGACCCTGAATGAACCAGACAGCTCTAAGCAGGCAACACAATCACTGTCCATTCTCTCAGCCTCACTGACCATAAAGGAGCACTTATAATTACACAACTACAATTACAGACTACAGGCTGTTGGTTGCTCTGCATACTTTGTTAGGCCCTCTTTTACCCTGTTCTCCAATGGTCAGGGCCACCACAGAGCCGGCAGTATTTCGGTAATGAGCTGCAGTTGTACTGATGTGTTAGTGTGTGTTGTTATGAGTGGATCAGACACTTTAAACCCCTCAGTGTCACTGCTGTTATTTTCTATGGAGAGCATGATTTGTAGCTACGATTGAGCTCCAATGGCAAGCGACAAATCGAGTTGAGTTTTTCCTAACTTTATGCAAATCAGTTATGACACGTTGAAGTGATATTTTCAATGATTGGTTCAAACAAATTCCTATCTTTTTGTTCCTATTCTCAACACAGTGATTTTAAAAATGGCAAAGAGTTTATTAACCACTATTTCTTTTTTCCTATTTTATATGATGCATCTTTGCACACAGGGACAATTTGAAGAAAACTGAATAGTGGAATGAAGAAGCAGATACTGATACCTTGTACACATCTACACGTTTCAAGGCAAACCACAACAGACAAAACCTGGTAAAAGACTTGTTGCCTGTTAGTGTGAATGGGTAGTCAGGCTTTACAAGGTGGACCAACAAGCTAGTTATGTCTACTGAAGTTACAGTTGTCAAAGAATTGTAGCAGCGTTGCTGTGTCTGATCCACTTGTACCAGGTAACACATTCACACACACACACTCCATATCCCACAAACCAAAAATGCCTGATCTTTGGTGGATCTGTTGGGGTCCTGAACATTGAGGTCCACATTCAAATTTTACTTGTAGAACTACAAAGTGCATCTAGTGTAGAAACAATGAGGTCATTTTAGCATTATGCTCCATTGAGTTGTTCCTCAATTATAAACTATTGTGCACCCACTGAGGCCACCTAGTACTCAGATGTGTACACGTAGCTTGTATAAGCTCCATAAAAAAAGCATCAGAAGAAGAATGTGACTGTCTGGAGAAGTTACACATGAGACTAAACTCACAGTGCTCAATGTCAAATGTCAGGTTGTGGCATAAAGCCACCCAGCACTGGGCTGTGGAGCAGTGGAAGTGATGGAGCGTTTGGGATAAGTAGCACTGGTTGTTTAAATACAGAGCTAACGAATTAACATTTTAGATAATGTTCCAACATCTAATGTAAAGCCTTCCCAAGAAAAGGAGAAGCTGTTACTGCAGCAAAGGGTGAAGAAACTCCCTACTAATACCCCTCAATTCAGAAGAAATGTTACACAAGCAGGAGTCTACAAAATTTTAGCTATATATGTGTAGTTCAGCCATATTTAAAATTCACCTCCTGCTTCCGAGTGCATGGCCAACCATTTTTAGCCAACAATTTTTAGTTACAGCAGGTCACATCCTCAGTTAATTAAGGAACAGCTCAGCAGTTAAAAATACTCATCCCGTACCTGTCTTTCCAGCTTCTGCTGCCGCAAGTTACTGCCTTCATCGTCTAGGGTGCTGTAGAGAGAAAGAAAAAAAAACAAGACCTCTTCAGTTCATTTAAGTATATGACCATAACTGTCAGTCTTCAGAAAGAATTTCCTTATATTTATAGCCTCCAAACAGCATTCATGTCCTTTCAATTCAGTTCTATTGTAGCTGTATAGTGCTTTTCACAGCTGGCACTGTCAATAAAGCAGTTTTTACGGAGGTCTGAGACCTTGCCGCAAGTAAATAAATACCCTCATAACACCAAGAAGAACTACTGACAGAAAGAGGAGCCAATAAAGATAACAACACCAAACCAAACAAGAAGAATGTGGATAAAGAATTGTAGATTTACAATAAGTAAATAATAATAAACATACAATTAACAGAATTGAAATTTGCTCAACATTGGATAGAAGTGTTGAACTATTTAACATTGGTGACTTTTGTTAAAAGCCAATCTGATTATCATTCTGTGTGGCAGCAAAGCTATGACACCACCATGATGCTCCAGAGAGAAATTTCCATGATACACGCTCGGGAAAGATATAGTATTACTGATGAGAAGCATATCCTCCTTGAGGAGTGTTTTTTAAATGTGAGTGAGTGAGTGAGTGATTGAGGTACAAACCAGTTCCACCAGCTTTAAATAAAAGTACTAAAGTGTCAACAGCTTCCTTAAATTTCACGTTTTACTCTAAATCTAAATGATCTTTGTTATTTGTTTAAATGTACATTTAAACTGTTCATACCTTATTGGAAATAATGATCAAAAACTGAAATGCAACAGTCAGCTTCTTGTTTTTACTGTGATGTCCAAAGTTAGAAAGGTGTGCATCTCTACGTATTTTTTGCTTGTTTGTTTGTTTGTTTGATTTTTTGCATATGTGGTCTGTGGAATGACAGAGCTCCAATTCATATCCTTGTGATGAGTTAGGGTAGGGTAGGTTGGAGGTAGGGTTTGTGATTTTGGAAGTTGGTGATACAGCTGCAGAAAGAAAAGGTCAAAATGTAATGCAACACAGAGAGACAGTAAATGCAGCATCATTCCTATAATCCCTGAAAAATGTGCCGGAGAGCTTGTCTCTGGAGAATCCAAATTGCTGGAAACCGGAAAAAGACTCCAGGCACTTTGGCTGTGTCCTCTAGGGAGTGATCCAAAGCTTTTTAGATGAAGTGGTAAGTGTGAAAATCACAAGCCACTTTGTCTCAATGGCACGATGGGGCAGCTGCAACAGGCTGAAATAAGACAGACACGCTGCTCTCAGCACCTGAGATCGGCCTGAAATGGTTCACTCCTTTACTCATTTAGTAACCACTATATAGAATGTCAAAAACTAAATAGGGAACCAGTGAAGGACAGTACAGACTGAACAAGTTCTGGCATTGGAAATATTTACCCTTGTGGTATTTTCATATATACATTACACAACAATGGTACAATTATTGAGTAGGAATGCACTGATGTGGGAATTATGGGCTAACGCCAATATCTGATATTATACATGTACATATTGGACAATGGTGATATATACATTTACAAATTACAGAAAATGAAGATACCACATATTTACATTAAAGATTAATGTAACATATATTTCCATAATATATTAGCTTTCAACCAACAGTATGTAAATAATAAAATGCTGCTAAATATTGCTCTAATCCTGCTGCATAGGAAGGTAACTGTCAGGATTGTGGAGGGCGGACTGACGGAGGCGGACGCACTCGCTAAAAACACAGCGAATTTTATTTAAACAAAACAAAACAGAACAATACAAAACAGACTTCATAAGAAAGGAAACACGATGACTGGAAAACAAATCACAGCAAAGGAAATGAAACGAGGAACAGCAGAGACAGACTAGACTTGATAATGAGACAGCGGTAACAACAGGGACCGAAACAGTACAAATGACCGACAAAAGGGAGAGACACAAGGGAACTTAAATACATGAACAGACGAGACACACCTGAAACAGATAACGAGGCTTAAGGACAAGGAGGTGGAACAAAGGCGAGACAAGAGCGGAGACATGGACAATAACAGACAGAGCCATGTGCAGAGAGAGCACATGGCGGGGAAAACAGGCATGACAGGATGAGTGCGTGACAGTAACGTTGACTTATTTTTGCTGTTTAAGATCACTTAAGGTGGAAGTGTCGCGAAATTTGGAGAAAGCTAACTGACTTGCAAATGAGTTTCTGTGTTATTCAAACAGTGAATAAAAACATACAGAAAAGTTCAATTTCAGGCACGTACAGTCATTCCTTTTTCCCCTCAAACACATCGTTCCACATTAAAAGACGCTTAGCTTCTGAGTGTAAACAACCAGAGAGAACTGCATTTCCCCACAATCTTATCAACTGTAAATAAATTAATAGAAAAATAACAAACAAAAAAAGTGTTTGCGTGCTTGAAACCGGTCTAATGTGTTTACAATGCCGAAATGGGCTCAGCCTAATATGCTAGGCTCTCTCTGCTTACTCAAGTACATATACTCTATGTGGGACTCTCATATACTCTGTGCTCTCCTGTGCAGCTCAATGACATTGTGATTCAAGTGCTGTGCTGCCGTACTGCTGCACATGTAAATGAACATGCCAAATCAATATGTAAAGTCAACATAGACTTCAGAAGGAAGGACGAAAGGATATTCCTATAAGCCCCTCAGGTACACAGCCGGGTCTTTCATTACAACTACAAACACACAAAGGCCCTGGTGTTACATAACTGTGGACGTAGCAGCTTTAGCATTAGCATGTAAATCCCTCTGAAGGACCTTCACCACTCTTTCATTCACTCTGAGCCCACTGTAGGAACAATGAACTCAGGATAAATATCAAAGTCCTGGAGAGGGTTGGAAGCAGCAGTGGCTATGGAGATGGAGAGGAGGTGCTGCTGTGTTAATGATGTGAGTCACTGAGCCACCGCGTGTTTTCTCTCAGGTCCTGTGAGAGCCCATGACCTTTGTGAGGCCTTTGAGCTGTCCCTGATTCCCACATCCACTTCTGTCTACTCAGTGCTGACTCCCTCACTCAATCATTCTCGCAGCCTCGCTCACCGGCTCGCTCCCTCTGCTCTGGAGGATGAGGATACTGAAGCAGAAAGGCTCCTAATTAAAGGATATCTAAGAGATTTGTTTTATGAATGTGATAGGTCTCAGGAGAGGGGCGAGAGCAGGAGAGAGTAGGTGTAAGCACTTTTGTGAATATGTATGTTGAAGATACTGAAGGTACTTTAGCTAACTTCTTTCTCAAGTGCCATCATAATGACACCTAGAGCTGTACTGTCCACATGAGGGGAGCCCATTCTATGGAGCATATACTCAATAATTTAAGGTCTACAAAGCATTTTGACTTTATTTAATGTGTTAAAATAATTATTTTTTGTTATTAAAAATTACGACTGTCCATTTCAAGTCCACTTTAAGTCATAGATTAAATTCCTGAAAACTCAAAGCAATTTCCTTGAAAGAGAAACCCTGATGACTTAAAAGAGGCCTAGATCTACACCTTCATCTTCATTCAGTACACGCATATTTATGAATATGCAAATAGGTCCGGTCAAGGGCATAGAATTAGCATGAGCGAAGGTTACGTGTCCCCAATATCCAGTGATTATTGAATTGTCATCACCAATAATTTGTTCCCCTCCAAAAGAAAACCCTGATCTGTCAACTTCGCATTAACCTAGAGGTGTAGAAAGGGTTAAATCACATTCTCTACCCTAGTCCTACCTCCCAGTAGCAGTGACAAATCTGAAAGGACTTACTGTAAAGTCTGTAAAAACTGCTTTATTGACAGTGCCAGCTGTGAAAAGCACTATACAGCTACAATAGAACTGAATTGAATGGACATGAATGCTGTTTGGAGGCTATAAATATAAGGAAATACTTTCTGAAGACTGACAGTTATGGTCATATACTTACTGTGCAAGACACAGGTGCAACGTGGATGACACATGGATGGCAGCAAAAAAGAAGGTGGACATAAGGAGCTATTTTTCAAGAAACATGTAAGTCACTCAAAGTCAAGTTCGCTACTTAAATCCATCAGCAGGCTAAAATCATCTGTAGCTGTAAATAACATGGTTTGCCAATTGTCAGTTCTTTCACAGTGTCATTTTATCAAAGAGCAAAGAAAATAAAAGAAAACACAGGCAATGGGATTGGGGGGTTGGTGGGGGTGGATTCATAGGTCCCCACCAATGTCAAGAGCACATCTATGTCCTTGGATAGAGCCTCCCTCCATTTAAACCACCGCTATTGGCCTGCAGCTCAAAAAACGTACCTCGCAAGTAGACTGGATTATCCTTCCCTAGGTTTATGACATCAGAAAAACCTGGCTGTCTGAACCTTTATTATATCATTATTAATATAATTATAATTCAACCCTAACATTATACTGCTTCATGTGTTCAGTTTTTTTATTTATATATTTTCAAACATCTCCTGCTTGTCACACTTCCCTTAGCTTGTGTTTTTTGAGTTTTTGGCACCACACCCCTCGCTTGCCAACAGTTGCTGAGGGAAGTGTTCTGTCGTGCGAATGTAGCAATGAATTAAACAGTGTTAAAATAATGCAGATTTGGAAACTGTTCGCATTAAAGAACAAAAAACACAAGTTTAAACAAACTCAGAGGTTTTTACTTTTTAAAGATCAGGGGTTTTATTAATAGTTATTATTCATATAATGTTTTATTCTTGCAGGTGTAGTTAAACAATCGGAAAATCTGGGGGTATACCCACTGCAGCCGATCCTGATACTAGCCAAATGTTTGTGAACACCTGGTAATGTATTATTTCTTCTGAGGTGAAGGATGTTAATAGGGAGTTTTGTTCTGCTCTGATGCCACAACAGATTCTACTCCTCCAATACGTCTTTGGACTGGGTGTTGGAACATTGCTGTGAGGATGGGATAGTGGATGGATTATTTCAGGATAAACAATGTTACTACTACTCATCCCAAATATGCTGGATGGATCTCCATCAGTCCAGAGAACACAGTTCCCCTGTATCACAGCCCAATGCTGGTGACTTTTATAAATCTCTTGCCCACATTTGGCACTGATCACGGTGCTGCTCTAGACCACCCCTAGGCCTTTCAAGTGGGGACTCTGCTTTTGTGATATCATTGCACACAGGCAGAGCTGTCAACTAATGACATATCAGGACCTCGAGGTTGTCCCATTTCTTAGGGGAAGATTTAAGGCACTACACCTTGTAACTCTGAACTCTCGACACTTGAAAACTAGGGGTAGGTGCAAAAGATAAGAAATGAGATTAAGCCCTGGTTGGAACTTTCACTGTGGCAGGTTTCATTTAAAGATACTGGTTCTTCAACCTTGAATCTGTGTTAAGATCTCTGAGATCTTCTCCTATTTCTTTCTCTTTCAGGTTTAAGTACTGTGCATGGCCCCATCTGCAGTGGGCTCACCCCATCTCCTCTCCTAATTAAAGCTGAGCCATCTCACTTCACTCTGGGCTAGCAACACTGACATTTTTCTTTTTCACGCACCAATCCCAGAGTCAGCAGTGTATAAAACAGGCAGGGGTGTTGCTTCCCATTAAAAACTAACAGATAATGACATCAACAGCTCTGCTCTAATGAGGGTCAACCATCTCATTATATTAGGAATGAAGGATAAATTGACGGATGCACTCTGGCAGGTACATGCAATGCTCATCACACTCTTCTCTCCTAGCACTCGGCTCCACTCAGAACACTGACAGTTCGCTCCAATCCGGAGTGTGTTTGAGAGTGTTAGTGTGGGTGTATTTGGTGTCTGTGCATTTGTGAGTGTTTGTGTACATGCAAGGGTGCGCTAGTTAAAACTTTCTAGATTGATGAGCCTGAATATGGCGGGGGTGTGGAGAGCACTGTTTTACTGCTCGAGCCTGAATGTGGTGGAGCGTTGCCTATATCAACAACCACATTTATCCCAAACCGACTCAAAAAATAAATATCCGAATACCCGAATAATTGAGGACTGCCCTATTGTTCAGAAATTCAGCGATCAGCACCTGCTTTAAAATTAAGGCTGCACTGTGGCTCCCAGCATGGCTCCGCTCGCTGAGTCATTTGCAACTTCGTCAATACACGGTGCGACTAAGGGCACAGAGTGTACTTGAATAAACCAGAGCTATTCTAATTTGAGGCGTAATGCTGACAAACTGTAGCTTTGACATGTTTAATTGTAAGTAGGTTTAATTGTAGCATGTTAGGCTCTTTTAGGCTTTATTCAAGACTTTATGATGACAAGGCAAAATACATGTGGAGTGAAGGGTTGCGTTTATCGATAACTATATTTATCAAAAAAATAAAAAAAATGTCAAGATTATCAACCATATTCTTACCCAACAAATTAATATCCAAATAGCTGAGTATTTGGGGCCAGCCCTAGTTCACATGTGCTGGCACAAGACAAAAAGCAGTTTTTCCACAGTTAGTCTATAAAATAATACCAAAAGTAGGGAATGTGGTTTCGTTATTGCGGAGAATCCACAGCCCAATGCTAATGGTCAATATATGTGTAACATGCGCTTGATTTTGTTATGATTACTGTTTGTGTTCCCCTTGTCATGTGATCTTTTGTTTCCCCTGTCATGTAATCTTCTGGCCCTCATGTTCCTATAGGTCATGTGATCACCATTCCCTCATGTTTGTAGTGTCACATGTCTTGATTAATTCCCAGGTATATATTGTCTTAGGTTTTTTTCTTCTAGGTCTTTGTTCAGTAGTGATGGCCAGATGAAGCCTTGAAGCTTTCCATCCAATTGTTTTTAGGGTTTTTTTGTTTGTTTGTTTGTTTTAAAGGGGGTTAGTGCACACTGATTTGTGGTTAAAGGTAATAGAGATCTATTAATGTCATAAAACTTGTCAGTATGATTTCAGTGAATGGTTCAAATAAATAGGACAGGAGATGTTTAAGGTAAAAGTTTTGCAGTGTTTGCCAACGATGATACAATGATTGTTCCAGTGAATAATGGGGTGACAGTGGGAGGGTGAACAAGCTCCTCTATGTCACAGGGAAACTGGCAAAACTTCAACACGAACACTAACATGCAAACTTTGCAGGATCCACTTCATATATGTTCACAAATCACGGCAACACTCAATCCACATCCTGAACCAGCAAGGCTTCCAGCGTCATGAGTGATGTCACTTACCTTAAAGACGCAAGCCTAGATTTGCGCTTCATAAAAGACTTCCTGGATCAAGATTAGCCACTTGTGTTTTGTCCAGCTCTATGTTTTATTTTAGCTCTTTTGAGTTTGTTGACCTGGGGCCTGTGTAAAACTAGTCCAGAGTACTACATTTCCTTTCATGCTTGTTTTATTGAGATTATAAAAGCTGTGTGTACACAAATAAATACACTGGGTCTGTACAAAAATCCTGTTGAGCTGTCTACATAGAGAGCATTTTACATAGTGTGTGCCCTCCCAACTCGTAGGCTGTACCAATTCTTAGATACCTTAAATAATCTTAATCTGGCTGAATTTTAAGATGCACGCACAAATTCTAGAGCAAAAAAAAATTTAAATTGTTATAAAAACATAAAGAACAGAGTCAATCACTCTGAAACACTGAGGTGACGTAACGCAATCTAAATACGGCATCTCAAAACTTATGAGGACAGACATTGGTTAGAATGCTGCCTATTTAAACAGCTCCCTACTTAAGCAGCTCACTACATTTTGGGACAGACCTAATGTGACAGCAATGGGTGCAGCTTAAAGCACCAGAATTCTGCTAATATAATAATTATCTTATAATTGGAGCTCTTCACCAAATTAGTGTAATGCTCTTTTACTCCGTAGTAAGAAATATAGTTAACAGCATGGCATCACAGTTTGAACATGTGTTATTTCAGGACAGATTTGCTACAGGTCGGATCAGAGATGTTCTTTTTGTCCTTCCCATATCTGATCCAGGGGGGTATTTCAATACAAGCCAGATACCTGAAATTGGACTGATGCTCTCTGTATCCTAGGGCAGTTTCACTGGTAGACGAAACTGATTTTTTTTTTCCAGTGAGAAGCTGCTGTAAAGACACCACTCTTTCTGTTTCCATGGCCCTTCCTCAGTTATCACTTCTCTGAAATGACCCTATTCCTCACCCTCCTATTCTGGCAGGCGTATGCCTTTCACGGCTTCATTTTAAAGGTTGGACGTATTGATTCTCTCTCTCGTGTGCTAGACGTCTGACCTCATGGCAGAGCAGAAAATTGAAGGAAAATGGGCACTTATGTACTCTAGTCAATGTGAGTATCTGAAATGTACACTGGGAGATTTTGGCCTAATGTCCATGTAGCAAAAATAGGGGAAAAAAATAGCTAAAGATCTGATTGTAGTGTCATCAAACCAATAGTGGCAGTATTTACACTAAGCATATCAAACAAATCATAACAGGTTCACATTTAAAACTAAAGGCCTGCACATAACGAATGCTGTACGAATAAGAATTTCATTATGTGAAGTTTTTAAATCACTCACAGTGCAGTGCCATAATTAAAGAGCCAGTATACTGATATATAGGGATTGTGTAGTAGGCCTTGTATAAACATAACTGCACTCATGTGGATGACCCGCTCAGTGGAGCATAAATTAGTAGTTCATTCAGATACTACAAATCGATTTGCTTCTTCATCTCACATAAACTGCACTTTATATAAAAACGTTTAAATAAACACATTACATACATATTGCTTGCTTCTTTGGTGGTAAAATGACTTACTGCTCCTTTAACACAAAGATTTCTCTTTAGTCAATTGACAAAATTTTTTTGGTTTAAAGCAGAGTTAATATATTTTTCTAAATTTCATGTTCATCTTTTTTGTTTTTTAGGTGTTTCATTGCACTAAAGTCAATTCGATTTCTCACTGTCTCTGACTTCACAATTTTTTAGAGCATAAAATCGAACTCTATTCGATTCACTGCACATTCTCACAACCCATGTATAAAATGAATGTGCAAATCATTTCCCCTTGTTTCCAGCATCAGTTGGTGTTCACCAGAGCACTGATATGATTGACATTAATAGTCTTTGACCCAGTGCCCAGACAGGGCAACTACACTATATTCTTGGTTCAGTTCCCTGTCCATGCAAACACTTGAGCAAGACCCCAACACTATTTTACCTACATCTGAAATAGAATGGTAAGTCATTGTCATTTCACAACCTTTGGTCTCTGTCTCTCTGGGTGAATGATGCTAGCCAACCTGGGTGTCTATTAGTTAACATAAAATAACTCGACAGTCTGTGTTCTCTTCCAAAAATGTTCAGCTCCAATGATGTGGCAGTTTGTAGGGAAATAATGGTTAGTTTCACTTGGTTCAGAGGAAGCATTTGCTAAACTTCACCCTTCAAAATAGCATTCAAGTGTGTTTGAAGAACTGCACTCGGTCACAAACAACACTATATATTAAGCAAATATTCATTCATTCATTGTCTGTATCCACTTATCCAGTTCAGGGCAGAAGGCAGGAACACACCCAGGAGGGGGTTCCAGTCCTTCACAGGGCGACACACACTCACACATTCACTCTCACACTCTAACCTATGGACACTTTTGAGTTGCCAATCCACCTACCAACGTATGTTTTTGGACTGGTGGAAGGAAACCCACACTGACACAGGGAGAAGAGACCAAACTCCACACAGACAGTCACCTGGAGCGGGGCTCGAACCCACAAACCCAGGACCCCGGAGTTGTGTGACAGTGACACTACATACTGCATCACCATGCCGCAAATATTGTATAGACAAAATATGCTGTAATATTCATACAATCCCATTGGCTAAGGCAATTTGTGACAATATAAATATCCAGTCAATATCAGCATTGTCTAAAAGGCTTGTGACTATCCTTTTTTGTGTCTGAATAAGAATCATGAATTATTAATGTTTGATAAATATTAGAAAATCTGTACACTACACACCTGAATGCAAAATGATTCTCCAGTCTCACTCTAGCTGCCTAAACATCTCACTTTAGTCACCTAAATATCCCACCTTAGCCTCACTCCAGCTGCATAAAATTCACACCCAAGCCACCAAACAAAACCCTCGTTCCTGCCGCCTAAAACTCTCACTTCAGCCACCTGAAAAAAATTCACTCTAGTCTCGCTCCAGGCACCTAAAAACATCACTTGGTTCTGACTCTAGCGTCTTGAACACCTTTCTCCAGTCCCACTCTCACTGCCACTGCAGCAAACTGTTTAAGCAATAAATCAAACCTATGTGTGAAATGTAAGGTGCGCCCTCAGCTTCATGGCAGAACTAATGCACTACAGCAGTGCACACTTTAAATGTAGCAAACCAGGAGACTGAACACTATTTGTGTGAATTTAAAGCAGTGATCTAATTTTGTTAGATGCCTTGATGGGTACGGGATTTACTGGACCACTGCAGGCTTCTCACATGCATGTGAGTGTGTGTTAGGTGTGTACAGTGAGCCGTGACCATGCATTGTCGAAGGTCTCGCTAATAAACTATCCGCAACTCATGGGAGCAGCTGAGCCCGCTTCTAACAGTATCACTCAGAACCCCCCTCTCTTGTTTTGTCAGTTACTTATAAATCAGTGAGCAACCAGTCATTTTAAGCAACAAAATATAGCAAAATATATTTATAAATGTGATTAGTTATTAAATTTCCTCATTTTTCCTGGCAGTGTAATAAATTAAGGTGAATTGATTTAGCATTTGGGGGGAGATGAGGTATAAAAGCCCCTGGGAGAAGCTCACCCCAGGCCTCAATGCCCCATGCTGGGCTTTACCTGGCCAGAGGTTCGTTCTTCATTAATGTTGGTGACACCTGGAGCTTCAGATTTTCCTCTCCTGTCTGAGCTCAGAGCATTTCCCTCTTGATTACAATCTGCATCACAGCTCCCTGTGGGCTCCAGAGCACAAGTCAGGACATGTGGTGGGTAAAATCAGATCTGGGACCAGTGCAGACAATTATGAACCTTCTGGAAAACTGTGGATATGCCCCACATGGGCAACTAAGTTCTATCAAAATGCTGCACCCACACAATATACAGCTTGCCATCATAGGCGAAGAAAGGGTTAAATCACTCAAATAGCCTAAACATTAAACCCACCTCCTTTTTTCTATAACCTTTGTCCATTTTATCTTCTTCACGTACCACAGCAGGTATGATTTGTGTGGTGCATCACGCGCTGCAGTGCTTAAAAACTCCAGTAGCACCTACTGTGTCTGATCCAATCTTACAAGGACAACCCACACAAACACACCACCACCATGTCACTGCAGCAATAGGAATGGATCCCCAACCAAATAATACCCACTTGGTGGTGGTCTTATGAAGGTCCTGAACATTGAATAGGGTGGAAGTATGCAGAACAACAGAAGGACATCCATCTGTGATTGTAAAATTACAAAGTGCATCTTTATGGTCAGTGGAGCAGACAGAATGGACGATGAGTGTCATTTAAATGTTTTGACTGATTTATGTATATCACAAAATAATGTTTTGCTCTTGGAATGTTGAACTAAATGTATTTACCCTTGTCATTAATCCATGTATTATTAATGAAGTAGGTATGTAACGTGTTGCAGCCCGAGCTGTTGGCCACTCACGGGGCTGGGAAGAAGTCAACCAGCCACTCATCACTGTTTGTTTTATAACTTGTTACAGTTTTTTTCTTTTTCTCTGTTTCTTGGCCATTGCTGGAGCTGAGCACCTTTGGGATTATTGGAGCTACTCCAGAACTGCACTCCACAGCTCCAAATATAGATTTCCCTGACAAAACAGATGAGCTCAGACAGGGAAGCTGGAAATAAATAGCACACAATCTCCTTAGCTGGCCACTGACATTTACAGACAGCATCTAGTGGCGGTCCCATTATAACAGCTCCTTCACTGAGTGCTTCAATGAAGGAGCCACGGCAAGTGCACTGTGTAACTTATAGCAACCGGGAGCCAATGGGAGCACAGGAAGCGGTGCAGCCATGGCAATAGGGTTTCTCCTCCAAACAGCAGCAACATCACAGAGAAGAGTGGCAGTCATTCACTGCAAAAATCATGTGTAATATTTCTCATCGGGTGTTTTTCAGAATATTATAATATTGTAATTTTAAAATTGTTCTAAATCACTTTTTCTTGCCCAAGTATCTAATCCCACTCACATATTATTATTATGGCTCCTTTACATGGATCATTTTACTTGTTTAAAATCACCTGAAACATGCCACATTTTCTAGAAATATGTAGAAAAATATTTTCTTTCATGTAAAAAATCATTTTATTTATCTCATAAAGAGGAAAAGAGGTGTACATACTAAACAGAAGATGTTTTTGCTTAATAGGACATTATTTGTTGCAGTGTTCAAGCCAAAGGGAGCAGAGAGAGTATCTGTTTTATCTGGGTTTCATCCACCGAGAGTGTTATAACACAGTCGTCATCATCATCATCATCATCATCATCATCATCATCATCAGCCACAATTCCCTCCCCGTTCCCAAATGGAAGTTTCCTCGCAGTTTCCTCGTTGTGTTTTTTTTTTTTTTTTTTTTGACTGAACACAGCTCCGCGCCCCAGTTTCCACAGATCAGTTTTCCTTGTTGCATGTTCGGCGTGTACTTAATGTCAGCCACCGACCTGAGGAGCATTTGAACCTCTTCAGAACACCTTGGGGTATTGTTACGAGCTGCTGTCGTGAGTTGACTGAGAACATGTGAAAGCTGCTGTAACTTCAGAGATGAAGCAGTGCTGAAGCTCTGCATTTCATGGTGATTGACAGGTCTCTGGTCACTCAGCGCTCTGTAGGGTTTACACATCACGATTTAGTACCTACTCGGCTCGGTTGGAACTGTAAGCGAGCAGAGACTAAAAAGTACCTGGTTCCAGGTACCAGATTTCAAGTCGAGTTGTGTAGATTTCATGAGGTGGAAAAGTGCCAAAAGTGGCAAGGCTCAGACAATGATACACTGTAAAATAAGTACAATACATTTGAATAAATTGAATAAATGGATTATCAATATTAGAAATGTTACGACACTCCTAAGTAGAGCACTGAAATGTAATCTTACAATAATAACATCTGCCCTAATTTCCGCACAATGTTATCAGAGTCATTCAGTGTTCTGATTGGAAATGATCTGAGTACGAATACTACACCATAGTGCTGATAGGAACTGAACATCTGTGAATTATAACGAGTGCATTTGTCTGAACAGTGGGAAGAAAAGCCACAGGAAAGCCACACAGAATCTTGGAATTCAACCTGTGGTTTGGAGAAATACACCCTGGACAAGGTGCCTTTCCATCAGAGGACAAATACAGTGACTCAAACACTTAAGCACACCCAATCTACCTATCACCATGCTTTTTTGGATTGTGGGAGGAAAGTGGAGCATCAGGAGGAAACCCAAACAGACACAGGGAGAACACACCAAATTCCTCACAGGCAGTAACCACAAGGCAGATATTGAATGCACAACCCCAGGACCCAATAAACAAAAGTCCTGCCTCTTACGTGTGTTAATGTCACAAAATGCTTCTTATAAAATGCATTAAATCACAGTGTGAACATCTCCAAGTCCATACAGAAATATCACACTCCAATATCAAGCATCAAGAATGCCGAGAGCAATCTCACTGGTTCTGTATCACTACACCGAGTGCAATGTTCCAGACTAGAGAAACTGACAGAGACGGAATTGTTCACAGTGGTGTTAAGAGGAACCAGGCGTCTAAACCTCTACCTCACGGAAAGCTCTCACATGAAATTGTTCTAAGTAAGATTTAGAATATGGAGTAGGTTATGGTTTAAATCATATTTTTTAAAGCACATTCATAGTGGAGAGTAATTTTATAACACTAAGGAATATGGTAGTCCCCATCTTTTGGGGGATATTCCAATTATCAGACTTCCGACATAAAAACACAGAAGACACAGAAGATATGTGTAGGTTAACTGGTGGTTGTGGGTAGTAAATAAAATGGTCATATTTCTGTTGTAGACAGTGCAAGCCCTGATTACTATCAGCACCAATCATACAAAACAATCTTAATGACTTTGTTTACTCGTTGAATTGTGCAAAATTATGATGAAAATGTTTCTACTAAAAAGAAGTATCTTTATTTAGTTTTGGGAGATTTTGTAAATTACACTGTCTCTTATTTGTACCTATTGTTTCTATGTTGATTCTTTATCTTTCACTCTTACTGTATTTACTTTATTGCAGTAAGTTCCTTGTAGCCTTATATTTATTGTATCCTGCTTCACGTATTCATCTGTAATACCATTGTACCATTTACTCTTTTATATTCTGTACTGCACTTGATTTTCCCTTCTAGTTGGGAAATAATTTCTATCTCATACCCCCAAAATACTTTTTTTTTCTAGGATACGGGACAAACATCCTTAACCTGTAATGGAAGAAAATGTAACTGGATATTTCATTTATTTATTCATTCGGTCACTAACACACACACACCACACACACCCCATAATTGTGGGCATTTTCACAAAGTCAAACCACCTACCAACATTTGAGGTTATTTTTTTTTTTTGGAATGTGGAGTAAACCCACATAGACACTGAGAGAACACAGACAGTGACATGAGGTGGGGATTAAACCCACAACCGTAGATACCTGGGGCTGTGTAGCAGCGACACTACCTGCCACCCTTGCGTTTTCCTCCCAAACAAATTTAATCCTGAAATTTGAGCTTCCAATGCTGCCATGAATACACAGTTGGAAATACAAGGTTTTTGCACAATGGAAACAGTGTGCTACTGGCAAAACTGCTTGTATATTTTGACGATTGCAGCTGCTGTTTACACTGTGTGAAAACTTTACCGTCAAAATACCAACAGGCGTGATGCAAATCTACTTAGAACCTATAAAGTTGCCATTTATTCCCATTGAAAGTTAAGTCAGATTTTCCTTCCTCCTGTTGATGCTTTAAATTTTATATATATCAACAAACCACTCAAGACGACCATGAAAATAGTTTTCCATGTCCTTTCACCCAGTCGCATGCCCTTACTGTAAACACCACAAACAACACACAGCGCCCTTCACTTTAGGGCTAGCACCAAAAGGCCTTAGGGGTCATCTAGTGTATGTACCTGTAAGGGATCCAGTCTGAGGAGTGTTTGGAGCTCATATCTCCTGATGTGTAGAGGCCTCAGTAAGCTGGGGAGGGCTGAGGCAGAGTGTAGGACAACAGCCACCATCCGTCCATCCATCCGTCCATGGTCTGAACACAGCTCTGTCAGCTAGCTCCAGCCTTTCTGTGTGGATGTGGGATTGCCAGCTTTATCCTTCCTCTCAGCTCCTCTGCTCCACCACTGCTTACGTCCCCCTGCCTTCCCTTCACTCAGGCATGGTGGCTGCTCCCTCTCTGCACTATATCTGCTGCTCGTTCGCCCGCGCTTTTTGCTTCTTTCTGCCAAAGACCCTCCACTGTACGGCTTATGCTCTGCTCTCTCTCTCTCTCTCTCTCTCTCTCTCTCTCTCTCTCTCTCTCTATCACACACACACACTCTCCTGCTCTATCTCTCTGTAGCTCACTCTCTTGCTTCTAGGCGCTCCTTTTTTGTGCTCTCTCTCTCTCTCTCTCTCTCTCTCTCTCTCTCTCTCTCTCACTTTCTAACTGACTGACTGGCTTGTGTTCCCGTCGTCTGTTTCTCAAACCGTATTCTCCCTCTCTCCCTGCCTCTTCACCTCCCTCTCCCTCCCTCCCTCTCTCTCTCTTCGCCTCCTTCTCTCACTGACTAGCTTGCATTCCCACTGTCTGTATATCTAACCCACGTCTCCCGCCCTTTCTTTCCCTGTCCCCCTTCTCTGACTCTCCCTCCTGCTTTCTCTCTATCTCTTTCTCTCTGTACACTCTCACCTACCCTCTCTATCTCTCCCTATCTCGCTATTGTACTCTGTACTCTCTCACCCTTCTGAATTAGCTCTCTGCTTCCCCTGCTAGTTCTCCCTCCCTCCCTTCTTCTGCCTCCCTCCCTCTCTGTACTCACATTCCCTCCCTCCCTCTCTCTCTGTCTCTCTCTCTCTTCACTAAAGGTGCTTTAACCTTGCTCAGAGTTCTGAAGGAGGAGGACAGAGATGGTTCTCTATTGTCTGTATGTTTTGATGTTGGCTGTTGTAGCTGTAGTACAAACACGAACACATCAGCAAGGCTCTGGAGACAGACACAAACACGGTGGCCTCCAATGTGTTTTCTGGGACACGGTTTATTCATCGCAGGCTTCATTAGCATGGGACAGAACGGTGCTCTCGTAATTGTCTTTGATTTCAGCCGAACCCAAACAAAGGCACAGCCATCAGTGTACTGTTTAAAGTCTCCCTGTGTGATCTCTCCCATCCTTCAGTCCCTTTAATGAGACGCTGAGTTTGTCATATTACTGTATCTGCTTTTAGGGCAGTTATAGTATAAATCCCTTTCTTATTTCACACTCTATACCACTCACACACAACAGGGGAAAGTACTTCATCTGGTCCTAGTGCTACACTGTTAATGTCCAGTAACAACATCAACTATGGCAGCTATTCAGAAGAAGGCAAACACTCCCTTTCCATCCAAAGAACTGGCCCTCCCCAAAACAAACTTATCAATATGCAAACTACCACAGCGTATCTTTAAAACAATCACGTCAAAACCAACACCATTTGCCCAGGACTCTTATTTTGTATTGTAAAATAGCTAACACAAGGCAAGCTAACAAAATAAAATAAAAATATATGCAGCCAAAAGCATGACAATAACAACTTTTCTTTTCTGCACATTTGAAACAGAACAGATGCTATTGCTCTGGGGGGTGGGGGTTGGTAGTACCTTAAGCCCTATTTGGATGGGATTAGTTTTACCTGTGGATGTGGGGGTAAAGTAATAAATACCTGAGTACATACTAGTAGCTTCAATACATGTTATTAACATGTGTTACCATTAAACGGTTTATACCCTGCTGTTTTTTTCAAGCTAGTCATGCTGGTTTAGCTGTTTGACCAGCTTAAATCTTAACCAGCTTAGGGTATGTCTTCATTTAAATTTGATGGTTTAGCTGGGCTAAAAGCATGATCGACCTGACCAAGCTAGACAACCAGTATGACCAAGCTGGAACATGCTGGTTGACCCCAATGACCAGACTGATTGACTAGCATGACCAGCACCACTAAGTATGACCAAAATAAAATGCAACATATGCTATGCTGGTCCAGAACTGGTTAACCAGCTAGCTTACCAGTATGTTTTGCCTAAATGACCAGCTTTCCAACCACCTTGACCATCAAACACCAGCTCAAGACATCTAAAACCAGTTACTAGCTAAAGCTGGTCTTATGCTTGGTTTTTCAGCAGGGTAGTATCGTTTATAATAACTGTGTGAATGATTAGTAATGTTTTTGCCTTCTCATCTGTTATCTGTTAAGAAGGACTATAACATAAAGTCGTTAAGGCCTCATTCTTTTGGTGGAAGGGCTGATCTCAGAACAGTTATGATAGTTTAAAAACTCCAGTAGCTCTGCTGTATCTGATCCACACTGTATGTGACGGTAGTGCATGAATCGAGTAGCCCCTCCCATCTCTGTTACTTTAAGAATACTGTGCGATTTCTTATCCAGTGGGAATCCACAATAAACTTTATTGATGTCTTAGGAAAAAATTACATTACACCAGCTCCCCATGTAAAACGAATCCCGTCTGAATAGGGCTTAAGTCTATAATACTTGTAGATTTTAATTAGACTATTATTATGTTGTTTTATTTTACATAATTCTATAATGAAAGATTATCTGGACAGGAAACTGTAAGTATGTACATTTAGGGAACAAAACTGGAATTTAAAAACACTGTTGTACCTTTAAAAGATAGCTTGTACTTTTAGTGGCCATTACCTCTACCCTACATATATTTTCTGAAAGTGTTGTTTCTATAAGCAGCCAAAATGCCATTATATTACATTTCTCACCTGATGCTGTTTTGGAATATGTATTATATAAAAAATAATAAAATAAACCAATTTTACCAATATATTTGTCAAAAATAATAAAGGACAGATAAAGATTTTATACAAATAATTTGTTTCAATATCTCACCTCTCACTTGCACCCACCTTTAATTTTTTCACACTCCACTACATACACACACCTAGTGGGCTGGATGTGTCAGAGAGTCTGCTCTATTTTAAACATGGGTGGTCCCTGGATGAGGACCCACTCTATGGAGCATAACTGGCTCTTTCAGGGACTACAAAGCAATTTCATCAGCTTCATCACTCATTCATTTATTCAGCTTATGTAAGTCACTCACACTTGGTCCGGAGACTACTCGGAATCACTGGGCGCAAGGCAGGAACTCACCCTGGAGGCCAGTCCTTCACAGTGTCACACACACTCACACATACAGACACTTTCGAGTTGCCAGTCCACCTATCAACATGTGTTTGTGGACCGTGGGAGGAAAACCCATGCAGACATGAGGAGAACACACCAAACTCCTCACAGACAGTCACCCGGAGCAGGACTTGAACGTACAAGCATCAGGTCTCTGGAGCTGTTTGACTGCGACACTCCCTGCTGCATCATCGTGCCGCCCTTGGTTTGCAGTTTAGAACAGTAAATGTTCACTTTCATTAATATTCTTTGCTAAATGACTTGCTGCACTGTAAACACAAAGAATATATTTCGCAAGTGACATGTCCTCCATTTGTTGTAAGCACACTGCTGTGAAGCAGCACATTCCTCTGCAATATCCCGAGCAGCCTGAGGGTCTCACTGCTGTACTGTGTATCAGCATATTCATCTTCCTCAGGACCTGCTCATCTTTCTTACTGTCACACTTAGTCACATTGATTTAGTGCATGGTTTAGGCACATATACACTACGCTGTCTACACATTGCTCTTAGCACTGTGTGTGTGCGTGTGTGTGTGTGTGTGTGTGTGTGCGTGTGCGTGTGCGTGTGTGTGTGTGTGTGTGTGTGTGTATTTTGGTTATTTCTGTCCTTGTCCTAAGGGGATCTGAAGATGACACATGCATGTAGCGTTGTTGAATAAAATTTTATTTTTAAATTATTAAACAATGGATTAAGAAAAAGTTTAAAAATACAGAAGTAAAATATAAACATCTATTTTTAAAGCAGCAATATTATATAAACATTATATAAACATTTCTTTTAAATATATGATTATTAATTCATTCATACATCCAGTTTAAGGTCGCATTGAGTCCATATTCTTAAACATACACCATTTGGGTCCATACACACATTCACTCACAAACTCACACCTATAGCCAATCCAATGTGTTTTTGGACAGTGGGAGGAAACCAGTTCACCCTGAGGAAACCCACACAGACACAGGGAGAACACACTATAGTCCTCACAGACATTCACCCGGAGCAGGGCCAGAACCAACAACCCCAGGACTTTGGAGCTGGGTATGATCATTAATTATGTTTATACTTTTTTTTTTTTTTTGCTCAGTTAAAATGTCAGTCCCATAAGAATTCGAGTGCTTTGTAGTCTCTGAATGAAGCAGTTTACATTCCTTTGAGTCCCAAACATGGGGTGGCCATGTTAAATATTGGTTAAATACATAATCTCATAATTTCTGACACTGCCATGATGGGTTCAATGTCTACCTGGATTCATTAAGGACAAGAAAAGGAAACACACGGAATGAGGCAGTGACCTGCTGCGAGTATTGAACCCAGGACCCCATGGTGCAGTGGTAGCACCACCATTCTGCCCTAAAAGTGAAGCATGGGCATATTTAAAGTTGATAAATGTATATTTGATAGGAAAATGAATGGAGGAAGCATGGATTCTGGTTATTGTTTCTAAGGTACTACATTTTTGTGGCAGAGACAATAACTTGCCAAGAATATTCTGACATACACTGAATATTAGGGTGAGATGATTTATAGTGCTGTATAATGCTGAAGCATTGCAAGAGCAATAGCATAGGAATAGTCCTACCACAAAATAAATCCTGTTCTTCATTATCAACAAGAAGAATAAAATCAGATCTTGCGTATAATACAGGTCTGTATTTGGCCTGGACCCAGCAGAGAAACCATTTTGTCCTCCAGGCCATGGCTGAGAACATTGCCTTGTGTTCTTTCTTCTGATAGTTTCCCTCCAGTTTATGGCTCCAAATGAGGTGCGCAGTCACACTCCAGTAGTTTTATTGATACTGCATTGAGATGGACCTGTGGACTGTTTAGATTAAAGTATGAAAGGCATTTCTGATCTGTTTATCCATCTGCATTACATTACATTTGCATATTTATCAAACAGCCCCAATCCATAATGACATCTGATAGCTATAAATGGGATAAGAGATGCAAAGAGAATAAAGTGTGTGTTCATTTTTGGCCAAAATCAAATGATCAAGCTATTTACAATGTAAACAAAATGGTTTACCATCTAGATCAGGGGCCATATTTCACACAATCTAATGTCATATGAGCCAGTATGTGTCTGTTAAAAACACTAGGTTATATTAAAAAGAGTCTTTGGACAAGACTCCTAACACATGAATTGCCTACATTGGTAGCATGATTAGCATTAGCACAGGAATACAAGGGACTGCACACATACAAACTGTTGTTTAGCAAAGAGGATTACACTACTGCCCACTACGTGACTGGTGTTCAATTCACAAGTCAAGCAGAAACACTATATACCAACAACAGTCTTTAGGCAAGACTCTTAACACTATATTAGCTAATTTAGTAAACTTTAACTTGCACTTGACGAGAGCTTAAATAAAAATTAATTCAAAAATAAGAATGATTAATCTGCACTCTGTTTCATCCGGTATATTCTGAATCATTAATCACTCCAGAATTACAATTACATATTAATAATTGTATTATTAATTATCATGTATTATCATGTTTCATGAAAAATTAAAAGCACTACTCAAAATGGTTCTGGAGACATAACTGGTTACTATTCAGCTGGCAGGGACGAATGTGATTGGTTAACATTGGTTAACTGGGTGGCGATTTTCTAATTTAGCACCATAAAAAAGTAAAGCTCTGCCTTAACCCTCATGGTTTGCATGCTCTGACTGACAGAAGTGACTTAGGAAAAAATAAACATGCAATGTACCATATGATTTGTTCTGTTTCATTATTTGTTAGATTTTGTTTTTTGCTTGAATGGAGGACAATGTAAATTGTTGCCTCTGAGGAAGCTGCAGAACGTTATAATGCTCTGTGAGGCAGATTATGAAAATGTACTTTCCTACACGTTTGATTTAAGCTTGTTGTCTATGAAGAAGCTGCAGAATGACATGCTGCTTCATCACAGGCAGTGGAGCATTATTGTATAACATTCTATAGCTCCTTCAGAGGCAGCAGTTATAACTTAAATGTGCAGGAAAGTACTTCTACAGAACCTGCCTCTGAGGCAGTGAGTTACATTATCCTCCATTCAAGCAGAACAACATATTGAGATTCATGCAACACCTCCAAGAAAATACAGTATGTGTACAGTAACAAAAATGAAAGTTATATTGCACATTTATTCATTCAGAGTCATTTCTGTCCGTCTGAGAAAGCAAACCATATTTGAAAATCTCCACCCAATCCATTTTAACCAATTACATTAATCCCTGCCAGCTGGCTGGTAACCAATTACATTCCTGCACTGCCACCAGAACCATTTTGAATAATTTGAATCAACTCTCACATGAACTGGAAAAACCGTTACAGACAGACAATGAACTCTCACATCCCAGTGACTTGTGAATCAACTTGGTCTCACGTGACAGTGACTCATTACTCGACTCTGACTCACATCATATAGAACCATGAATCAACTTTGTCCCATATCCCAGTGGCACGTGAATCAACTCATTCTCACATCACAGTGTCACATTACTCGACTCAAACTCACACTGCAGTTACCTTTGAAGTTGAATCTATTTTGCTTTTCTAGGTGTAAGTCAATATTGTCTCAGATGCAGCCATCAAAGCCAGGAGGCTGTTGTGTTACAGATCAGAGTCAGGGATCAGAGGCGCTCTGCTACACTCCAGAAGTATGAGAGCAGGTGTAAGGGCTGCCCAGTTGGTGAATATTTGATGCTGCTGTATGTCTTTTGAAGTCATGCTACACCGCGCTAGGCTTTGGAAGCTGGTGTGCAGATTAGTTCACAAAAAAGTTAGCACCTAGTGAGGCAAGGTAATGCAACACTGCAAAAAAATGCTAATTTTGCAAATTAAATTACCTTAATTCCAGATAATTGGCAAATGAAGAATATATATTTTTGAGAATATTTACTGGTTTTACGTAAATTAATCAAGTGAAATTGGCTGCAAATTCAGCTCATTTTAAGACCTATGCTCCTAATTGCCCAAATAAACTGCCTGTATATTGAAATAAATTAATTCCAAATTATTAATTTAAAAAAATCTAAAAAGGAGAAATGTTAGTTATATTCACTACATTTTAAATGATTTCCACAGCCAAGACATACTTTTGTGCGCTTTGTTTCTTTAAACATATTATCTCCAGCAGCACTGCTTTGTCTGATCCACTCGCACCAGCAAAATGCACACTAACCACTACCACCATATCAGTGTTACTGCAGTGTTGATAATAATCCACCACCCAGAAAACACCTGAAATTTGGTGTGACCTGACCAGAGTAGAGCATGGTGCAAGGTGGCTAACAAAGTATGCAGAGAAACAGATGAACTACAAAGTGAATATAAATGGACAGTGAAGCTGATAAACTGGACAATTAGTACAGACACAAGGAAGTCCTTTTAATGTTTCACTCCTGTCAATTCATGCAGTTGTAATTCCATAAGTTGAACTAAAGTTCCTGGAAAAAGCCGATAAACTGTGGCCAGAGGGTGAGATGGGCAGATCAAGGGCAGTTAGCGATAATGCTAATGCACTGTGCAGTATCTATGCTGAGATTAGTGGTGATAAGGAAGGCTCTGTGGAGTGTCCAAAGCCACTGTTGTTACAGCCACATTGCAGACAATGAGGTTTTGGTGAGTGAAATCAAGTATATATATGGTAATGTTAACTGTTGCATTGGGTAGTTGCATGTTGTTGTTTTGGGGACTAAACACAGCTATACACCCCAGATGAGTGTAGTTTTTTATCCTTGTTGCCTGTGCGGCTCTAGAAGTAGTTTTCTTTGGCCACCAATCCAAGAAAAGGTTAAACCTGTTAAACCTAAAATTTAGTCAGATTTGTCAGAGTCAGATTGAAAAATATGCAATCTCTATATTAGCTGGGAGGTTTTATAAACACCTGGTTTGCACGGGTTGTCTGCATTCCATCAGGTAGACAAGTCTCTCCGGCCAATCAGTGCTCTGCACTACCCTTGCATAATCGAGTTTAATTCAGAAACTAAAAACAAGGATAATTATATAATAAGAAAATATATATGTAAGTATATATGCATAATAAATTATTACTCATCAATTTTTTGAAATTAAAAAAGAAACAGCTAAGTAAAAATAAAAAGCAAGCTCTAGAAATACAAAATAATTATATAATGCTAGATTTAAATGTTAATCTATTTCCACATCAGAAATATCCACAGGAATTAAGATGATTACACTTTATATTTCAGTGTGAAAGACTAGAGCACTAGAGCCGGAGCAGAAATAGAGTTAGGGCTGTTAATAATGCAGCGGTTCTATGAGCCATGCAGACCATGAGGTGCCCGTGGCTGCTGATGAATGAACATAATGGCTACTTCAGGCTGTGTGTGTGTGTGCGTCTGTGTGTGTGTGTGTGCGTCTGTGTGTGTGTTCTTAATCTTGTATTAAGTTCATTTTAGGCACCAAGAAACAAAGTGAAAGATTTGACCAAATCCAAATTGTACAAGATGTGTCTGCATCAACAAGTGTACATAATGAAGAAATCACTCATTAGAACAGGTGTTTTGCCATGTAGTGCACCAAATTAGGACCTAATTTATTTTATATATGAGACAACTAATAAACAAACTTAAAATAAATGTAATGAGTTGATTACTGGGGTTAGGTTTTAAGGTGGGGATTATTTTAGTTATAAAGACAACAATCAAAATACCACATATAGACATAAAAATAAATGTGTGTGTGTGTGTGTGAGGGAGGTGGGGGGAGTGAAAGAAAGGACAAGATTTTCATCTCATTTATTCAGTGTTTCCATTACCAATTGTTCAACACAGCCATTCAATGTTTATTTGATCACTGTGCTTCGATTCTGTGTTTATTCATCAAAAGGCCAGATTTTGTATGTGACTAAATGCATTTGAGTCCAGTAACTTTCCATTAGCAGAAGGCCAGTTAAATATTACAACAGGTTTTAAGGGGCACCTGTTGGAAATGAAAAAATATTAGGTTTTGAGGATAAAGTCCTAAATCTTTGCAGAATATAGTAATAATTTTTGAGTGTTAAATCTTACAGTTAAGAAATAAAATGTGTCGATATTCTGATACTAAACAGTTATGACAATGAAGTGTCATCATGTTTAATTTGCCGTTTTGTGGCTAAAATGTGCAAAAAAAAACCCAGAAAAGTTTGCGATCGAATGAAGAGAACTTGGTGAAGTTATATTAGACATATATTTCACAAATAATGAAACATTCAGTCTCATGCACATTAAGCAATAGACTGTGACTCTATTTTGGAAAAATGGCATTTAATACTTGTAACTTGACAACTTCACAACTTTCTATTAACACAATACAGCTGGTTCTTGTAAAATACTTAAAATTATAATTTTATTCCCAAAATATTGACTTCATTCTCTATTTTTGTTCAGTGTCACTAAACTTCGTCATTCGAAGGGAATTCCAGTTTCCCTTCCAAAGAAAGACATGTCCATTTTTGCTGATTTTTAGTTTACTACATCATTAGAACACTGTAGGTGTCCGTCACATTGTGTGATCATTTCATAATAAAAGCAGAAATAGTAATGTCCCTAAATTGCTTGGAATAAAACCTTTTTTCATCAAGTTCCTTTGAAAGTTAAGAAGTGTTTTCTTTTTTCTGTAAAGTTACTATTTTGGAGATATGTTTTTGTCTGGAAAGTGACGCAGCAGCAATCTGACCATCCAAATTGGATTTGGTCACTTGTAACTTATGTGGATGCTCTGTCTAAAACTCAGATACAAAAAACATATGTCCCTTTTGCCCCGCGGGTGAATAAAGCCTGATAGTCAGTGTTATCAGCTGCTTGGATGAAACAGAGGGGAAAGCCTAGAAGGACAGTACTATCTTTGATCATAGACCATATTGGTCCAGATAAAATAGAAAGATGGTCTTGGAAACAGAATTGTGCCTGGTTTATTTCAGTTGGAGGAAACAGACAAAACAGTAATCAATGTTTTATCGACATTGTCCCTGTGATATGTCTGTGTGCATCACATCAAAACTATATTTCAGCCACTACGAGGAATTATTATAAAAGTGCGATGAATAATGTTTGATGCTTCTTGGCAGACAGGAGAACAGACGAATGGTGCACCACTGGGAAGCCCCTTTGAGTTGACACGTTGAAAGTGAAAATTCAGAAAAGCTCAATCACATAATGTGAAACCTCAGACTTCCCTTCTGATTACATTACCTATTCCACATGCAGCTCTCTCTTGGGCTTAAGCTGCAATCATGCCATTTTCACCTTCAATCATGTGCCAGCTTGATTTCCAAGGTCTTTGTGGACATGAGGTCTGGTCTGGCCAAAGACCTAAGACACATATGTTTTTACAGTTCCATGAAGACTGACAGAGTTGTGCATTCATAGACATTATGTGGAAGGACAGTGTTCGGTGGTTAAAGAAATGAAGGAGAATCTGTTCATGTGTCCTTATCCTAAAGTGGTGATTACTATTTTAACCAAACAAAACTTTTTATAAAATTCAGAGGAAGTTTCTTCACCATCTGCTAACTCTCAAGTATGTTTGTGTGACATACCAAACGACATCTGTGTTTTGACAGCAGTGGGACCTGGAAAGTAGAAAGCATGAAACGTGATGAAAATGAAGCTATATCTCTGCTCCATAAATGGGTAACACTGAAATATCTTTGTTGATAGAAATTACTAAAGGTGGAACTGACTCCAAATTCATGAGACCGCTAACTGCATAAAAGTAAACATATACCAAAAGCGCTACAAAACTAAACAACTTCAGTTCAAATGAGCTTCTGTGATAATTCAGTGAATAAAAACTTACAGACAAAATAAACTCAAGCCATCTACACACTACAGTCATTTTTCTCTGGAACTTTCCACCTTAAAAGGTGTGAGGCTTCTAAATGGACACAAAAAATTAAGTGGATTTTATTTTGCTGAAGGAATCACAGTTCTCTAAAGTAGTTGATGTTGCAAAAAAAATCCGTTGCAAAAAAAAACAAAAAAAAAAACAGGAAAATCCTGCCCTCATTCTCCTTAGCTGTCTAGAAATGTGGACACCAGCCAAAATACTTTAACAATTTAGCCAACATGCTGCAAACCAGGACCATCACATGAGATTGATGATTAGGGGGCTAAGATTTAACCAGGGGGGGTCTGGTGTAATTACCTCATAGCAGCAATTTGCTTTGACAAGGTACAGATTAAGCAAAGCCATAATGAGAAAAGATAACATTAGTTCTATCTGAAGCAGAGTTGTAGTTCCCAGTGTTTCAACTCTGACTTGCTGCTCTCAGCGCTGCCACTAAACAAACCGCTGTAGGAGGGACTGTGACTCCATTGGCTGCACACCGAATGTTGGACAGATAACTCTGGCTGCTGATTGACTAAATAAAGGTGGCGACCAATGAAAAGTGTGTACACTGTTTAGGAGCCATGGGGAATCTGCCCCTCGCTCCGGCTGAGAGAGAGCGCTAAGTGTTTCTGTCTCAAACATAAACATATAACCTCAAAAACACGTGACAAAACATGTCCTGTATCGGTTCAAAATGGAACAGACCCTTAAGTGTCCAAATATGGGGTGATTCTGTATTACTTGATGGTTGGCAACATTATGTTTGCGTATTCTGTCAAGAAAGCAATACAAACCGCCAACAGCTAACCCTTCGTACAGAAGTGAAAAATGTAATCATACTCAGATGTGGACCAAAACAATGATACAGAGACTGTTGAGAAGATATAGTCTCAGTTTGACCCTGTAGCAAATTGTGCTTAGTGTAGTGGACACAACAGAGCAGATAAACTGAAAACTAGCTAAGCTTTAGCCGCTAATCGGAGAAATAGAACAGAATCTTCTTCCTGTGTTTACTTTCTTGCTCCTGTCTCAGTCAGGTCAGAAAAATTGTGTAAAAAAACCTTACTGTGACAAACTGTTTGCTACAAATGATTTCCTCTTTTTACTGCTTTGCACCATTAACCTCAAATGCAAATGGCGATACACACGGGAGCCATTTGTTTACAAACATAAGAATTCACTCCCTTCAGAGCAGCATATACTTAACCTCCAGCCTGTTAAACTAAAACCGTATCAGAACAAAACACGTTACATTCACCTCTCACCTGGGAGATACTGAGGAGCGGCTAATCACAATTTAATTAGGATGAGATCTCTTAAGAGGTACAGGCCTTTCGCTGTGCAGAGATTGATTGGCAAATGCAAATATTAACTTTTGCCTAATTGGCAGCACTACATGTGGCTGGAAGGATTTGATTAAGACATCAGCAAGAAGGCTAGATGGTTTGAGGGAGAGAAAGAGAGAGTCTCAAGCAGACAGTGGAGACAGAAATGTTGGCTGATAAAACATTAGTTTTACTGATGGAATCTGCCCACTCAGCCAGCTCAGCCCTAGTTGGATAATGTTCAGATATCATTTACAGATTAAAAAGTAGGGATGCTAGTGGAGCTTAATTACCAGACATCTGATTGGAGTCTGTTGATGTAGTACATGTAAGGAACATGGGTATTAAGTCATGTTTGCAGTGCACTGTAAGAAAAACTGCCACTGAGGTGGTACCATCGAGGTAGTGCTGGGTGAAATGAGCACAAATCAATATGACGATTAATTTTACATTTTACCACCATCACGATTAATTAACAATTATTTTGATTTTATATTGAATATGGGATATTTTTTCTAATGTTGCTCTCTTGATTTGTGAGCACTTATATTTGGTGTGTGATTGTGTTTTGTGTGTGATTTTTCTCAGTGTTTATATTTGATTTATTTTTGTTCAGTTTCGTCTTAATTATAGTCAAAACACTGTGTTTTTATTTGCTTTTTATTGTGTTTTATTTTTTATTTAGGTTGCTTCCATGTGGCAGATAGGGGCAGAATTACGTGACTACAGCTTGGTGGCGTGGTTTTAAAGGGTCAGTACAAGAACACACAGTGGGGAATAACAGAATAAAAATAATTTATATAATCGATATAGACAAGATTATGTCAATTAGAAGTTCTGAATGTCGATTTCGATTAATTGCCCAGCCCTACCTCAATGGTACATTTCAGTACCTTTAATTAGTACCATTTTCTATAATATTTGTAGGCTTTTAAATTGTGTTGATTTCATATGCCCCATTTTGTCTCCAGGACTTATTTTATTTTGCACAGCTCTATAATGAAAGACTTACAAATATTCACCTCTCATTCTGCAGAAGAGAACATAATGTACTTTTAGGGAATGCAACTGGACTTTCAAACCATTGTTGTACCTTTAAAGGTACATTTACACTGTTTGCACTTTTAGGAAAAATAATGTACCATTATCGTACCTTTTTTTCTTGAGAGTGTGCAGTGGCACATTAATTTGAGGATCTGGAGTTTTTCACCAACCCACAATCTCTAAAATAAAACAACCCAGTCACTGTTTTTTTTTTCGTTTTAAGAAAACATAATAAAATTAGCTGTTCGGGTTTTGTGCTGTTTCTTACATAGAGCGCAGCTACTAGATGTGTTCCGCCTCATAGTCTGAGTCTCTCCAAACACAACATTGGACATGAGAGAACGAGCAAAACGGAGCAAAATAACCATAATAAGTGAGCTGAAACATTTTACTGATTAAATATAGAGAAAACAAGAACAAAGCAAAAATGGCTAAAGAAAACAGAGCCTCTGCTCTTCACTCCTGGTCTCTCGCAGTAAACTGAACTGTGGCTCATACTCATTTAAAGGAACAGGTGCTGAAACCGGTTGCTCTGAAAAAGGCTGTTTAGACAGGGGGACAACAGCAGTGTTGGACAAAGAACACAAACAATGTACTTGAGTAAAAGTACAGATACTCAAGTTAAAATATTACTCCAGTAAAAGTAGAAGTCCTCGATTTAGATCTCAACTTGAGTAAATGTACAAAAGTATTTATTTTCAAATATATTACAGTATCAAAACTAAATTACAGTGTTTTATTATGGTTCTACTCACCTATTATCATTTTCATAAGAAGACTTATGCTTAATCAATGCATTGTTGGTGAAAAGACTCTTGGCAAACCAAACAAAGGTCATTGTCTCCTGAGTATTAAGCCCACTTTATGATTCTGCGTCGGAGCCGAGGGGTTTGTTCAGACATGTTACAGTTTTACCCACACATAAACCAAAAGGAATGGCAGATTTTGTAGTGGCTTTGATATGTAGTGAAGTTCAGGGTGGCACGGTGGCGCAGCAGGTAGTGTCACAGTAACAAAGCTCCAGGGACCTGGAGGTTATGGGTTCGATTCCCGCTCCGGGTGACTGTCTGTGAGGAGTTAGTGTGTTGTCCGCGTGGGTTTGCTCCGGGGGCTCCAGTTTCCTCCCACACTCCGAAAACACACGTTGGTAGGTGGATTGGTGACTCAAAAGCGTGTGTGTGTGTTGCCCTGCGAAGGCCTGGCGCCCCCTCCAGGGTGTATTCCCGCCTTGCGCTCAATGATTCCAGGTAGGCTCTGGACCCAACCATGAATGGTTAATGATCCTAATTCATTATTACATGACTGTTTCCCAGCTATTATCTCATATGCTCATTATGTTACTACTTGACTAGACCCACTATGCTGTGGGTGATTTAAGAATAAATCAATGCGCAAAAGCTTGACTTCCCTCAGTAAGTGTCTCTATTGTTTACGTTCTTCACTCCACAGAACATACAGAACATACTCTTCACTGACACCGACTCTCATGATCTCTCCTTCTTTGTCTCTCCTCGATCAAGGCTGGGGCGTTAACTCGAATCCAACCATGTGCCCCATCAATTCATCTACTGGAACAGTGCTTCAGGTTAATGTGCCCAGAATAGAAATATGTTCCAACCCCATGGAGAGTGACTGAGCATTAGTCTCTGCGACTGCTACACCAGGTCTGCTCCCAGAGGCCATGAGAAATAATGAGTAAAGCACTGGAAAGGGTCTGAACCTGGCTTGTCTGTCTCTTTCTCTCTTCTACGCTCGGCTGGTTTTGCTTCTCTTGTATGATTGTAACCTCAACATGAAAGTCTATGATCTGACATAGTAGAAATTCTGTGGCGTCTTTTTATATGCTCCACAAACTGCATTTCCGATCAAGCAAGCGCATTAAAATAAGAAGAGGAATTTATTTCACACTTCAGTGATGTAAGCGTAAATAAATAAATAAAGGTGTTTTGCTGTAAAATAAAGGTGTTTTGCTGTAAAATAAATGCATTTGCTGTAAAAATACAGCTTTGTGCAAAAATCTGTTTCTTTTACAAATGATTAGAAAACATGAGAGCACACAAAAAGATCCAATTCCACACGCTGATCCATGCACATGTTGTCATTCAGAAAGAATGTTTCAACTGTTAAAACTGTTAACTAAAAAGCTAAATTGATGACCAGCTTGATTCAGAGTATACAGTATATCTCTGCAATAGGAAGTAAGTGCCATTTAATTTATTTAAATTCATCATCATTCAAACATCAAAACTTGTATTCAGTACAAATATTAGATTTTTCTGTGTCTGGGACACTATAGTAGTATATTTAATAGAAACAAATTCACTGCAGATGTAACAGCTATCGATTATAAATTGTTTCAGTATTTAAAGGAACACTACATAATATTCATTCATTCATTCATTCATTCATTATCTGTAACCGCTTATCCAGTTCAGGGTGGGTCCAGAGCCTACCTGGAATCATTGGGCGCAAGGCAGGAATATATCCTGGAGAGGGCACCAGTCCTTCACAGGGCAACACAGACACACACTCACACCCTCACACCTACAGATACTTTTGAGTCACCAATCCACCTACCAACGTGTGTTTTTGGACTGTGGGAGGAAACCGGAGCACCCGGAGGAAACCCACGCGGACACGGGGAGAACACACCAACTCCTCACAGACAGTCACCCGGAGCGGGAATCGAACCCACAACCTCCAGGCCCCTGGAGCTGTGTGATTGTGACACTACCTGCAGCTTCAAAATCATTGTGATGCTTCACTGAACAGTAATAGGGAGAATAGAGACTCTGTTACTGCTACTTCAGACTCAGCATTGCAGAAACTACACTATGTAATTTTGGTGAAGGGTAGGAAACCACCCCTTCTTCCTACACCCTCCCCGATTATTTCAGTACAGTGTTGTAAATATAAGTACAGTGCTGTAAAAATAATTACAGAAACAAATACACAAACTCATGTATTTGTTCAAGTGCCATGCAGTCACACAGCTCCAGGACCTGGAGGTTGTAGGTTCAAGTCCTGCTCCTGGTGACTGTCTGTGAGGTTTCCTCCGGGTGCTCCGGTTTCCTCCCACTGTCCAAAAACACATTGGTAGGTGGATTGGTGACTCAAAAGTGTTCATAGGTGTAGCCCTGTGAAGGACTGGCGCCCCATCCAGAGTGTGTTCCTGACTTGCGCCCAATGATTCCGGGTAGACTCCGGACCCACCGTGACACTGAACTGGATAAGCGGTGAATGAATGTATATGTTCAAATCTGAAGCAAGAGGTAAGCTTGATTTTCTTCTCTCTCTTTCTCTCTCTCTCTCTCTCTCTATCTATCTATCTCTCTATCTATCTCTCTCCCTCTCTCTCTCTCTCTATATATATATATATATCTCTAAAACTCATTTAAAGAATTTTTTGAAAAATGCTGTTTTTTCATTTGTTATAAAAGGTAAATGTGTTGTTTACTTCTGATTTTAATTATTTAGTCTGTTAATGAAGGCATTTTTAACACATTGTAAAGAACACATGCTGGGTTCAAATGATATAGATTGTTTTGACAGCAATGTTATGCATGTTTCTTACTCCCACTGCAATGTAAAACTGATGTCAGGGTAAAGGGAAGGGTGTCGAATCTGTGGATCATGGGATTTGGAGCCCTCTGATTATGATTCCATGAGAACATGTATAATCCTAGAAGTTGTGCAGATGTCTCTTTTCACCATGTTCTGTTATAGCAGTGTAGTTTTAGCTCCAACTGTGCTCTACTCTGAAGGTCATGGGGATCCCAGCAATAGTGTGGTCTGCAGAGTCAATGCAGTGGACTGAGCCAAGCTGGATATGTGCCCAGGAACACACACACACCTTAGGGCAGCAGTGTGATGACTGTATCCACATATACATACTTTATAGCCAAGTTTGTGGACACCTTGTGAAATGCAGGGTATTAATAGCCACATAATCATATTAATGACTAATAAATTAGAGGTGAGGTACTGATGATGGAGGGATCAGAAGGTTGCTGGTTCAGTCCCCAGGTTCAGCAGGAAAAATGGATCATCCCTCAACATCCATGGCTGAGGAACCACTGAGCAAGTCACCTAACCCCCAACTGCTCCACGGGCAATATGGCTGGCAGCCCACTGCTTTGGATGTGTGTTCTCAATGCCCAAAGTACTGTGTGTCTGTATTCACTACCACAGATGTGTAAAATGCAAAGAATCAATTTCCCTAAGGGCATTAACAAAGTGTCACTTCTACTATTTCTTCTCCTTGTATTTTTTTAAATAAATACCCAGTCCTCAAAGCTCCTTAAGAAGTCCTGAATGCAATCTAACGTTGCTTCTAGAGGCAGTGTGGAAGTCTGTAGTCAATATTGCAAGCAAGGACAGATGGCTTTATGTTCTACTCTTTTCAGAACCTCATTCTGTCCGTCTACTGACCTACTGCTTTATCGCTGAGCTGATATTACTCCTATCACACTTCACTATAACATCACTTTTTCCAGTTTGGAAAATGAGCAGCTGTAGCAGGGCATTAATGTAATGAATATTCTTGCTGGATATGTGTTATACTTTTACAGTTATTTGTTTTTTTTTTTGTTTGTTTGTTTTTTATTCTAAAGCTAATGAGTTCACAAATCCTCTACAGAAAACACGTCTTTCATTCATTCATTATCTGTAACCACTTATCGAGTTCAGGGTCGCGGTGGGTCTGGAGCCTACCTGGAATCACTGGGCAGGAACACACCCTGGAGGGGTCAGAAAACACATCTGTACATTTCAATTATTCAATATTCTAAACACGGATGACTGGACGTGTCAGTCTGTTCACTGCATAAGGGTGAACATATGGCCTTATTCACTCTTCCACCCACACGTCAACCAACAATTCAGTGTACACACACACACACACACACACACACACAGAGCCAAAGTTTATGTACAGTGCAAAACAATTTATTTTTTTACTGAAAACATCTTAAATCTTCCAAATATACCATATTTATCATAAAAGGCTTGTGAATATTATATGATAATTCATACTCTTACTAGACATTTTACATATTGTCTACCAATGTCTACCTTGTTCATCTACCAATAAGACAAGACACTTTCACTAAATTTAAAGATATAAACATCTGAGAACAGACTGAATTCTCTTATGATGTTATTACAGGCTAGATGTATGATGAGTTAACATGCTGATATATTATTTTTGTAGCTTAATTGATGTTACTACATTACATTAGGCAGGTCAATAAATATGCACTCTACCTGTCCTTGATTTAAAATAATAATAATAATAATAATAAATGTCTTTTACAGGTGTACACTGGGAACATATAATGAAGTTGACTTCTATTTTCATGCATTAGAAGAACTAAGCAAAGCTGGTTTAGCAAATAATAAGCCTAATTAATTAATTTGGTGTGTTCTCCTAGTGAGTGTGCTGGGGTTATCCTCCTACAGTCTGAAAACACAAGATGGCTGCCTTTAAGCAAAACTGACCACAGGTATAAGTGTATGAGTGATTGCTTGAGTATGTGATGCCCTTCGATGGCCTTTTGTGTCTACTATGTGTTCCTGCCTTGAGCTCACAGATTCCCCATAGGCCTTGAACCCACTGTGACCCTGGTCAGTATGAAGCAGTAACAGAAGATGAATGAATGAATGAATGAATGAATGAATGAATGGCAAGTAGCTCAGCTGGTCATAGATATAATTTGAATTTCACATCATTTGTCTGAAAGGACATGGAGCTTTCACAATATCCATTCTAAAACAAAACAGCAACCAAAAAAAACAATGATCATAACTAAAATAATAAAGGCCTAACATAACAGAGAACACACATTACACTTCACAAACAGACAAAGCCATAAAAACAAGAAAACCCTAAACACCACTTCAAAATCAAAGTTTTCATGTATTTCTCAAACCAGGCTGGAAGATCCAGTTATGTCTCAGAGTGTGGAGAACTGCACTTCCCTCTGGTTTGTTTACGTTTAGAAGCTCCGTTAATTAAGTTGTTGTTCACTGTTTGAAGTACTACAGAACTTCATTTGTATCTCGAGTTGTTTAGTTTTGTACCGTGTTTCCCCGAAAGTAAGACAGTGTCTTACATTCTTTTTACCCCCGAAAGTCCCACTATGTCTTACTTTCGGGGTATGTCTTATATTGGTAAAAAATGTCGATTTTTGTTTTAACCATAAAATTAACATTTATTAACAACCTGAACAGTATGGTATTCACCATAAAACAGTTTTATAAAAGCAAGTGCCAAGAATGTCTTGTTACAACCGTATCATGACGGTATTTCCATGTATAACATGTAAAACAATGAAAAACGGTAAGAACGAACAGTTTGAATATGTTATACTGGAAGATAAAACAGATTTATTCCATGACAACCATGGCCATGCCAATCAGAGTGGCCACCAGCGGCTGCACATGAGGGCACTGAGGCTGCGTGTTGGACCACGGACAACATTACTGCTGCTCCCGCGGCCTCCACATCCCTCCGCTCATTCCGCTCCAGATCCGTCCGCATCCCACAGTTAATGCAGCAAAAGGTACCGGTACTATGGCTTATATTTTTCCAACGTACAGTTTACTATGTCTTACTTTCGGGGTACGTCTTACATTAGCCGACCCCCCTAAAACCCACACTGCGTCTTACTATCGGGGGTGTCTTACTATCGGGGAAACACGGTAGCACTTTCTGTGTTTACTTTCATGCAGTAAACACTGTTTGTGTTTACTTTCATGCAGCTTGCGCTCTTCTGAATTTTGAGTCTGTTCCTACTTAAATCATTTGAAACCCACCTATGGAGTAGGAATGAAGCAAAATCCTCAGTTCTTTTCTTGATTTTCAGCATTTAGAAATCTCTTTTCCATTTTTTACTATGAGCATGGAGAGAAGCCTTGAAGCCTAGCATGTCTGACCACTTCGTTTGTGAATTATTCATTGACCCTGGATCTTCATAAACACATTATTTTCCATGCACATTAAACATGATTTGTTGGGAAATATCAGTTTGGATGAGACACTGGCTCAAGGCCTCAGATGGACTCAGTTCATATCCCCAGCGCCTACTTCTCATTATGCAAGCATTAACTGAGCTAGTCTACATAAAGTGGATCTTCAGAGATTTGGAGCTCCTCTAAGACCAGACTTTAAGTCTGAAATGTCTCAAGGATTTGAGAAGGTCAGGGTGATTTGGTGCTACCATTCTACAATCTAATATCACACGGGTGTGATATGGTTGCATGATTGTTTTACATCCTAATAACACCATCACTACTTAGTAAATATCATTTCTCCTACTTTTATGATCATAATAATATTCTGTATAAGGAAATAACAAATAATCGTCCAACTCTGAGTGTGACCTGAAAACCACAAGTGTGTTCTAGAAAAGCTGAAGCTTCTGAGACGGAATACCTCAGAAATAACGTGTGAATGTCAGTGTAATTACTCCAGTATCTAAATTAATGTCTTGGACTGTGTGCCATTTCTTGCTGCTATATTTGTCTCACACTTGTCTTATATATATACGCAGTCACACAGTTCCAGGGACCTGGAGGTTGTGGTTTCGATTCCCGCTCCGGGTGACTGTCTGTGAGGAGTTGGTGTGTTCTCCCCGTGTCCAAGTGGGTGTCCTCCGGGTGCTCTGGTTTCCACCCACGGTCCAAAAACACACGTTGGAAGGTGGATTGGTGACTCAAATGTGTCCGTAGGGGTATGTGTATATATATATAAGGACTTTCTCTGTTTCTATTTAACAGCATTTAATAGGAGAACTGTGTATATCTTTAAAGTAGGTATAATAGCAATAGTAAATCATGTAATAGTTTTCATTATTCTTGGCTTTCTTAATTAATAACCAAGGACTGATGTTGCTGAGCTATACTTATTAAGTATAACATCTATCAATGTCTCAGCAATGTATCAATAAATTATTTTCTTAAATGAATCTTTTTCGCATTACAAAACAGTCATTATACTGACACCTAGTGGCCTGGACGTATCAGAGATTCTGTTATAAACTTATTTTAAACCCGTGGGAGACCTGCTTTGTGGGGAATAAATTGGTTCATTCTGTGACTACATAGCAGCTTGATCCTGCACCTCATGTGAGTTGCATATTTGCAAATATAATAATAATAATAATAATAATAATAATAATAATAATAATAATAATACAATAAAATAACAATACAAATAATTAATAATCACTCCAGTAAATTTTGTTTGCCACTTTTTGGTGGCAAAAATTACCTATTGCTCATTTAAATTATATTCTGCTTTGATTTTGTTATTTTTATTGGCAAAATAAAAAAGCTTCAAGCCAAATGAAATTGCATTTTCTGTGTTTCTTATTAGTCTGTATACTTTGGCAATAGGTTATTTGTGTTTTTATGTTTTATTAAATATACAACAGAGTATTTTTAAATTACATATAATTAACAATATACAAACAGTAGGAACTTTTTTAGGGGCATAACATTTAAAAATGTTTTAAATAACATGCTTTGAAGGTCTTAACAGTCCTTTCTTTAGTCAAGGGGCATTTTTTAAACCAGAATAGTGTTTCATCTATTTTTCAAAGACAATAAAATATTTATTTAAACAGAACATTTACGCTGTATATGAAATTGCCTGGATGAAATTTAGCCATGATTATATAGTATAAGATTAATCATGTAAATACACCTCCTTTTGGATTCCTAAAATGCCAAATAATACATATTCCCATAATAAACAATATTTATTATCAACATAATGATCCATATAAGAACTGAGATTTTGCATTAGTGAATTATTATTATGGAAATATATAATATATTATAGACGTTTCTGTATTGTTAAATAGATATAAAGAAAGTCATACAGAGACTGTCTCAACCCCTCGGCAACTACAGCTACCCAGTGTCTCACTGACTGATACTTAAAGCCCACTCTTTGCTGTACATGTGTGTATGACTGTTTGCTAGCCCCAAATAAATCTGTTCAGCATTTGCATCCTGCACACATGCCTCAGTTGTTACAATGTGCAGCACGCTGTGTTAGAGAAACACACACGTCCATTCGCATGGGGCTAATATATCCTGAAGTTATTTCTGCAGCTCATTTTATGGCATGGAACTAAAATAACCTGGAGCTATTTCTGTGGCTCATTTTCTAGCATGGGACTAATATAACCTTTATTTTTTCTACAGCTCTTTTTATAGTTGGTAAAAGGCATTAGAGTCTTAACTGCCATAGTTTGTAAAAACGACTGAAAAGTGTATTCAGAATCACTGAGATACCCCAGTAATTATTACATGACACAACTACAATAACCCCATCTAAATCAGGCCTTAAATGTGTATAAATCAACAGAGATACAGTGCTGTGTAAATGGTCTGAAGTGTTCAGAAACACTTCATCTGCTCACAGGAGAAACACAGCTAATAGCTTCCTGTCAGTCTCAGGCTCCATCTTCTTTTAAACCCACTGTGAGCCATTACTGCATCAGACCCACTTTGGTGAAGTGGTTTGTTTGTTCTGTGTCCTTCTTTGAGTCACAGTGAACATCAAATTAGCATGTCCTCAGCATTTAACAAGTTCTGGTTTATTTTCTACCAAAGCATATGTAAAGTACATATGTAATCTTATTTTTTCCCTCTTTGGTTGTCATTTAATGCTATTTCATATTTAAAATGTATTAAATATGGGTTTGTTTGTGGACACCAGTTTATTCAACAATTTATTTTTGTGTTTCTGTGATACAGTAGTAATAGCTTCTTCAGTTCTGGGAAAGGTTCAGACTAGATGTTGCGACATATCTCAAAGGATCCATTGGGTGACAGCCTGGGGAGTCATAGTGGAGTCAGTACCTGATGTTGGATGATTAGTTTTAGATCGCAAAAGCCACACCAACTCATCCCAAGGGTATAGAATGGAACAGGACTACTCTTGAGAAAACAGTTCCGTTGCTTCCCAGCCCAATGCTGAAGGCTTTTATGCGCCTCTTGTTGATGCTTGAGCATGGTGAGCTTAGACTCATGCTGCTGTTCTAGAGAACCCAATTTCATTTTATGATTTTCTATGTATATTATAAAAAAAAATGTGCTTGGGAATAATATATGTGCCATTTGGGGAAGAGTGCTGTCAGTAAGGCTGATTATCTCTTGAAATCACAATGCAGTTCATGCTATGTCCTACATTGTGTGTGTTAAGTTAAAGGAGCAATAAGTCATGCTCTCCAATCACTCCTTACATTATGCAACAGCCGCCATGACACGGCTGCATCAGAAATTCTGCATCAAACCAATTTTAAACATAGCTGTCCCCATGTAGTGGAACCTCTCTCTGTAGCATAATGCTATGTTGCATTTTGCAGGAAATAACATTGTTTTCTTGGTGTGTTTAAGGAACACACTCTGGGGGTAAACATAGTGTGGAAAAGATGTGCAAATGAAATTTCATATAAACAGTATGCACAGAAATTTAGAGGAGATAGAATTTAATTTCATGTGGTTACAGGAAGAGGATTTTCAGAGCCACAAGCTTCTCTGTATACCAATAATCTCCCTCAAGATACTATCAGAGCACCATGAATTCAATAAGGCAGTCAATTGGTATCTATGGAAACATATGCTCCAACATCCTCCCATCTGCTTTAATTCTCTGTCTCTGCTTCACTATCTGTCTCCTCCTTTGATTCTCTCTCTGTCTGTCTGTTCCTCTCTCTCTGTCCCTTTTTTTTTTGTTCCCTGCTTTTTTTCCCCTTGACTTGGCCAAGGAGAGGCACTCCAAAGTGCTGCTAATTTTTGTTGCCATAGAAACACCTATGGGAGCATGGTTGTCAAGGTAATGTTACTGCATCAAACTTCGTGATGGATCAGGTGATGTAAAAATGGAAATAAAGACCCATGGCTCTGGTCTTAAAATAGTACGTCTCATTTAGGGCATTTAATTAGTGAGCTCATTCTTCTGAATAATGGTGTATATAAATGAAATATATAAATAGCTTTTTCTTTCTTTCTGTTCTATTTTTTTTTGTTAGTAATATCAACAGTAACAGGCATTGCAGGGGTTGTGTGCCAATGACAGAAGAGGCCTAGTAACTGCATTTATTAAAAAAAAAAAAAAAAGTAAACAAATCCATTCAGCTGAAGTGCCGCTTGTATTTGACGTGAACCTGAAAGTAACAACCCGTAAATTAATTAATTTCATGAGAGTCATTCATCTTCAGCAAATTATGTTTCAAATATGTCACATGACCTATGACGTTACTCCATTATTTCTAAGCGGAAACAGAAAGGGTTTTACCGTGTTTTCCCCGCCCCCTATTGCACAGTGCACGCAATTGCAACTAACCAACTGTGCTTTCAAATTACACTTTTACTAAAGTTCACACAAATTCATATTCAAACATAATCAAGCATCATATTAGATCTAAACCTAATTGTGTCTAAAGGTATGCAGACACCACAATTTATTTACAAATCAACTGCTACAGGTCTTCTAATATACTTTCAGTTGTGAACTCAACACCAGTGAAAACAATGGGATGCGATGCTCCAGATGCACATGAGCCACATGAGCACAAGGCCACCAGGTTCAAGTGCCCATTAATATTATTATTAGCATTATTATTACTACATTTTAACCAATTATAAAGGGCAAAATATGGCAAATTTAAAGAAAGGGGGATGCAATGCTTTGGTCCTATAGCAACAATATACTTTCCACAGAGCTGTGTAAAGGTATGTGTGTGTGTGTGTGTGTGTGTGTGTGTGTGAATGAGAGAGAGAGAGAGAGAGAGAGAGAGAGAGAGAGAGAGAGAGAGAGAGAAAGAGAGAGAGAGAGAGAGAGCATTTGTTTCTCATTCTCACTGACCAGAGTTAATGATCTGACGTCTTTGCTACGTCTGGACCCCTCTGACATAGGCGTCATGGAGATGCAGTCCATTACCATGGCAACAGGGACTAATTACCAGCCGAAAAACAAAGCTATGGAACAAAATGACATTCAGTCTCAGAGACATGTGCTTGGATATTGTATGCTCTTTCGCATTATGTGCTGATTTCATTTTTATCTACATTCACAACAGATGCTGACACACAACAACTTCGGAGGAACGTGGGCCCAGAACCCCAGCCGAGGGAAAATCAACAGAAAGTGTAAGGAAGCAGATGGTGGCATTATTTTTATTTAAAAAATCATTTATAAACTCTCAGAAAAGAAGGTAATTTGCAAGTACATATTTGTCCATTAAAGGTATAGACAGTGTAAATGTATAGTCAAAGGTACAACAGTGATCAATTGCTTCATCCTGATCAGGGTCACTGTGAGTTCAGATCCCATCCGGAATCACTGGGTACAAGGCAGGAACACACCCTGGATAATGCGGTAGTCCATCACAGAGCATCACACACTCACCCAGTCATAACTATGGCGCTCTGTAGTGGGGACAGTATTTGCCACTGCTGCCCATTTTGATAATATAACTGTTTTCTCGCCTTCTTATCCATTAATCATTTTCAGGATCTGGGTGGCAACAGGATAAGCAAAGGAGCTCAAGCGTCTGTCTCCCACAGCTTTTTTTAGCACCTCCTGGTGGATCCCCCAGGCTTTCCTAGGCCAGCTGGCCCTGGGTTAACTGAGGTGTCTATTCACAACTGCCAGTTTCAAGCAACAACAAAATGCTCCTCGCAATGCGTCTACAATTTTTGTAATCTCTTCTGTTTTGTATGGTCCAATAATGGAGCTTGTCACTGTTATTTCCATGACAACAGTGACATCACTCAGCAGGACGTTAGTTTGTGAACTTGTTTTTAGAACGATCCTTAGCAAATTGACAAATTTAGGCTAACATCATGTTCACAAACTAGAATGGGGTATCCAAGATTTGTCTTTATAATGATAGGTTGATCATAAAAATCTTGTTTATGGACGAATGGATGGAAAAATCTTTGTCCATCTTGCACTTTTAACCTCACTGGACCTTCAGCTTTGTGCAAATTAAAACATAAATCATATGTAGCATGAGTACCCCTGCTCTAGTATAATGTACACGGTATCACTGAATAAATTTGATGATTACATAAACAGTGTTAATTAGTTGTAGACAGGGAATGGCAGTGAGTCAGAGTCAGTCTGGGATTAATGCAAAAATTCTCACTGTCACAAGCAGAATCAACTGCTGGAGAGAGAGCGAGAGAGGTAAATATATCTCTAAGAAGCTGAGAAAAGGAGCGTCTGCACGTGTTCCGTGGAACTACTGCCATTAAATGCTGTGGTCTGTAACCTCAATGAATCATTCATAACATACACCCCACTGATGCAAATGAGCTCCATTCTGGGACACGATTCCCTAGTCGGTGTGCCTCATTTGTGGGATAAGGCTGCCCCCTGCTGAAAAGGAGGTTGAAGGACCATCAAATACTTTTCAAGGATTTCTTCTCTTTCCAACATTCTCTTTACCTCTTCCAACTTAGTAAATAGTATGTGTTTCCTACTTACAGTACCTTTAAGATATCAGTATTTTTTTTATGAATATTTTCTATATTCTGATTGGCTGCCCAGTATCAGGTCACATCCACATACAGCAGATGGGCAATACTGTGTGTACTGAGACACAAATAAACAGTAGCACTAAAAAACTGAATGATACTATGAATCTTACACACTCTATATGTGCGGTAGCAATCTTGGATTCTGAACTCTGGGTTGATGAGGCGCTCCTGATTTTCTGAGTAGGAAATCTGACTTGTGGGGGTTTTCCAGTTCAAATGTTCTACTTGGAACTCAGAAATTCTGACACTCGAGTTCAAACAGAATGCCGCACAAGGTCACCATGCTCTAACATCTGAACTAGGCACATACACAATGAATATTGCTCTTTTGGTTAAATACAGTCAAATCCTCACAGCAATGTTGTGCAAAGTGTTCCTCGAAGAGCAGAGGGTATTATTGCAGTAAAAGGGGGAAAACCTTCCTCCGAATATTCTTCAGCTTGAAAGAAATGCTGGAAAATACAGGTGTCTGTTGTCCCTCAACACTGGAACACACTGGCTGACAATGAGGCAATAAGAATATGGGTGTAAAAGGCAATTTCAGCTCTTTCTGGAAAGGTCCATCATACAGCATATACAATTTTATTTGGAAAGATCTTTCAGCCATGTTTTCATTGTTTTAGAACACATTTTTTGAAATCCCTGTGGAATATAAATAATTAATGGATTGTTTCAGAAGAATTTCACTGAACAAATGTCCTTCTTCCCAGAATCCAGTACTGTAGGTGAACAGACCTGTGCCTGACGTAGTGAGCTGGCCAAAATGTTGTCTTCATTTTAAACATAAACCCTGCGTAGGCTGAACTTAAACAGACTGTAATTGTAAAAGAATCGTGTTCGTATACTGCAGCTGAATCATCTCACATTTTGTGCTGGCCCCTAGGACAAACATGAAAAATGTTCCTTTAACATATCCAAAGTGATGAGCTTCTGGATGTAAACAAACCAGCAATATTCAGATTTCAGATCCATAAACAAGGATATATAATATCCAGCTTATTGTTTTCCACATATGGAGATACATGTCACAGTTAAGTTAATGTTTTTGAAACTGGCATATTTTCAAATCAGGGATGTATATGTTTGGCATATATCAACACATATATGTGTAACAAATTTAAGAACATGAGAAAAAGCTGGATTTTATCATTCCATTTAAAATATTTCTGAATATTACGGTTCCATTTTAAATGAATTCTGACCATTAAAGGGAACGCCTAATATAGTGGGGAAACTCTCTGGTTTGTTTACATCCAGAAACTCAGAATCTTTTAAGGTGGAACAATATGTTTGAGAGGAATAAAAGACTATTGTTTGTACATGGCTGAAGTTGAACTAGTCTGTAAGGTTTTATTCACTGTTTGAATTACCACAGAAACTCGTTTATTACTTGAGTTGTTTAGTTTTTTTAGCACTTTCGTTCTGTGTTTACTTTTTGTAAATGTAGTGCTCTTCCGACTAGAGTCAGTTCCACCTATGGAAAATAAGTCAATATTACCCACCTAAGGAGCAGGAATAGAGCAATCTCCTCATCTCAGTTTGTGCATTTGGAGGTCTTCATTGTTTATAAACCTACAAATATATAGTTTTACTGTCATGAGCAGGGAGAGAGAGAGCCTTGCGTACCGGACTGCGACAGTTTGTTTTTCTACCCATTTACAGACACTTGGGCTTTGTAAACAAATTAGACCGGTTTAGAGCCTGCAAATCAAATAGTGAGGAAACGTCCTCAGAATTTTATAAACAAGTGTAATTTGATTAAAATAATGAGTGTCTGCTTTAAATGATGGTAAATTGTAGTGGATTTGAAAGCTTAAACAGCTTAAAGCTCAAACAACCATATGTGATTATTTTTGCACAGCCTATCACACCTCCACACAGACAGTGAACTTGATGCAAAGATCTAACACAGGACACAAAGACCCTGGAGGTGTGTGGAAGACATTACTATTACAGGAAAACGTACATGCCCAAAGCCATAGCACCTTAGCACCAGAACAAACAAATCCACTGAAGCTAGGCAGCTTTGATCCTGGCCAGTATTTGGATGGGAGACCTCTAAGGAAAGTGTGAGTGGCTGCTGGAAGTGGTGTTTGTGTTGACAACAGGGGGCACTTTCCCTGTGATCTGTGTGGATCCTGATGCCTGAGTGTGACGAGGACACTGTACTGTACAGCCTTTAGATAAGATATAAAACTGAGGTCCTAACAGTCTAAGGTCATAATAGATCCTGGGGCATTTATTCAAAATTAATGAGTGGGGGTGTTACCATGATGTCTTGTTTAAATCTACAACTGTGGCCATGTCTGGACTCCTGATCAACTCCATCTTCAAATAAACTGGCTCTCTAGTGTCTGTCTGCTTCAGTCTCTCTGGAGTAGAACGTCAGCCTAATGCTGTAAATTCACAGATACGTTATCTGAGAACAAACACCTCAGTTTATAGCACTATAACATCTGCAGATTCAAAAAGCTAGAATTAACACCAGTAAGAAGCTGATAAAAAAATAAAGGAGTGAACACCGACTGTGTTCCTGGGAGTGCGCCTAGCTTTAACATGCTCCTCTCTCTGAGAAGGAAGCTCACAGCATGAGGCTGTTAACTAGAGACACAGCCTGCAGTGCTGTGCTGCGCTTCTCATAAAAGCAAGCCATTTGTTTTGTGGCCTTACACGGGCATGGATTCTGTGATGCCAGTGATGAGATTTTGAGTGGGCTCATCCTCACTCAGAAAACAAGACGGTTTGTAAAACATAAAAAAAAATCTAGACTCTGTTCAATGGGTTTCACTGTTAATTGGTGAAAAGTATTGCATTATGTTTGCATTTTGTTAAGTTTGAAATACACTTTTTTTCCAAATATATGTATATAAGAATCCCAAAAGCTATTCCAACTCATCCAGAAGGTGGATGGAGCTCCAGTTCTCAGATTCTACAAATCCCTGCCTCCATACATTTTTACAGCTTCCTTCCTAGCCATGTTCTTAAGAATACATAACAGAAGATCATAAAATGATGATGGATATATATTTTAAATATACTTAAATTATATTTGTCATGGCAGCACAGTGGCACAGCAAGTAGTGTCACAGACACACAGCTCCAGGAACCTGGAGGTTGTGGGTCCAAGCCCTGTGAGGAGTTTGGTGTGTTCTCCCTGTGTCCGCGTGGGTTTCCTCCCAGTGCTCCGGTTTCCTCCCAAAAACAAAAACACACGCTGTTAGATGGATTGGTGACTGAAAAAGTGTCCGTAGGTGTGAATGTGTGAGTGTGTGTCGCCCTGTGACCCACTGCGACCCTGAATTGGATAAGCGGTTACTGACAATGAATGAATGAATAAATTAATATATTTGCCTACACTTTTGTTCTTAATGCATACAGAGTCATGCATATTTGAGCAGAGGACATCTATAAATGCTTGTAAGTTATCAATTGGCAAAGCACCATTATGATATCTATTCATCTAAAAGAAAATATGATTGTGTTCACATTCAATGCCCTGCCTTACATGACCAGGCTGATGTACTTCTATGACTTTGCCACATGATGGAGCTTCCACATCACAGGTCACAGACTGGTAGTTATTAATTAGCCACAAACCCTTGCTTCTCACTTCACCCAACTTGACATTTTAATCATAGTGGACTGAAACAGATGAAAAAGAAGATGATGATGATGATGATGGTGATGATCAATGTGTCAGTAAACTGGAAAATCACTCTTGATTCAGAATGTGCTCCCTTCTTTTCATCTTCCCACTTTCACAAAAATACACTAGCCATGTTGTGATGACATAACGCCATGTCACATTCACACCGATGCTCTGCATGAATCTCATTCACAAGTAGCACAAGTGGTCACTTGATTCTAACACTTAAAAACCTAGAAGTAGATGCATATAGCTATCATTTTTATTCAATTAGACTAACATAAGGTTGTTTTATGCTAGTGGTTTTAAGGTAAATTATAAATCGCCTTTAGAGATTACATTATAGTCCTTTGAAATTGGTCTTTATGAAAGGTCTGTGACATGTTTCTGTCAAAATACCACAAGGGTCAAACACCACTGTGCTGTTATACCTCTGTCTAAACAGCTCTCATTTTTAGTCATATTTGCTTGGTGAATTTCTTCTGAATTTTTTGTTTTCCTCCATTTAAGCTCATCTCTTTCCTGTGCTGTTTTGTGATGTAAACACACGTCCAGTGCTGTGATTGGAGAGACTCCAATGGGGAGGCAGGACAACTGTAAAATCTCAGCACTTGATGCAAATCAGAACAGCTGTGCTGAAAAAAGCAAATCCAAGACGACTCAGTTTATCCTATTTCTTCTGTCTTGGCAGACCACAGAAAATTGATTGCTGTCTTGTGTCACAGTTTGTGGGTTGGTAGGATTTCTAGATCCGCAGATGAATGTGGAAATTCACTGGGAGAAAAGGTAATTTTTCCACAGATATGCTCCCTTTAAATATTTACATATTTTCATGCCTGCCATAGCAGTTTTAGTTTATGAATACTTGACAGTTTTGGTTTTGTTGATGTGTTCCCTGATCTGTGCACATTTTAACTGTCCAATTTTAATTTGTGGTATGCATGTTTGTCACGGGGCGGCACGGTGGCGCAGCAGGTAGCGTCGCAATCACACAGCTCCAGGGACATAGAGGTTGTGGGTTCAAGTCCCGCTCCGGGTGACTGTCTGTGAGGAGTTTGATGTGTTCTCCCCTTGTCCACATGGGATTGCGGACTCAAAAGTGTCCACAGGTGTGAGTGTGGGTCGTCCAGGGCGTGTTCCTGCCTTGTGCCCAGTGATTCCAGGTAGGCTCCAGACCCACAGTGACCCTGAACTGGTTAAGCGGTTACAGACAATGAATGAATGTTTGTCACAAGTGACAGCTTTGCATCAAAGGCTGGACTCTTGCTTTGTTTTTTGTTTGTTATTTTACAACCCATAATGCAGTTATTCGAGGCTGGATGTCCAAGAAAGCATAACTAGCCTTGCTCTTTCGCCACTCACACATCATTAAGGAGGGAAGGCAAAGCCAAAGGTGTACATAGCATTGAGTCTAATTTACTGAAAGCAGTAAGCTGAGCATCTGTGGGGAATTATTCAGCACACCTTCAACCTAGAAAACCTCTGGAGTGGTTCCAGTCATCAAAAGGAATGAGCAATCAGTGGCATTAATTAATATAAGCCTGTTGCACTGACATCTCACCTGATGAGTATATTGGACAGGCTGATGCTAGCTCACCTGAGACCATGGTTTGAATTATAGGGGGGGATTGAAATGTGAATAATGCACACTCTGCCTGAGACAACAGGTCAGACCAGCCCTGAATTCTCTGCTGTTCGCACATTAGGATGCGACCTGAGTTGAAGCTGCAGTTATCTACTTGCTGGGCAAAGCATGCACCCATCTGGACACAACAGGCAACACATGGATTATGGATTACCTGACTAGTCGACCCCAGTTTGTGCAGCACTGAGGCTCCTCGGGAGACTGTATTAGTATCATTCCTGTTCAATCAAACTAATGTTCTGTACCTTTAGCTGGGGAAGATAATTGTAGTTATAGATTTTAAAATTTCATCTCCAAGACTTTATATTTGTGTATTCTATGCTTACTAAAATATTTACAATTTTTGTATTTGTACACAATTATGGAAACTGAGACAGGTCATCAATTGGTTCGTCACAAAAGGGGAATCGCGGAGCTAATTAATAATCATCATCATCATCATCATTTCCGCTTGTCCATTTCAGGGTCGTGGTAGCTAATTAATTATATATATATATATATATATATATATATATATATATATATATCCATCCATTATCTGTAACCGCTTATCCAATTTAGGGTCGCGAGGTGTCCAGAGCCTACCTGGAATCATTGGGCGCAAGGCGGGAATACACCCTGGAGGGGACGCCAGTCCTTCACAGGGCAACACAGACACACACACATTCACTCACACACTCACACCTACGGACACTTTCGAGTCGCCAATCCACCTGCAACGTGTGTTTTTGGACTGTGGGAGGAAACCGGAGCACCCGGAGGAAACCCACGCGGACACGGGGAGAACACACCAACTCCTCACAGACAGTCACCCGGAGCGGGAATCGAACCCACAACCTCCAGGCCCCTGGAGCTGTGTGACTGCGACACTACCTGCTGCGCCACCGTGCCGCCCATATATATATATAAAATGGAAATATTTTTTTTAATGGCATTTAATTCAAAATTCTATAATTAATAAGGGCGAAATTTTGAAGCTGGTTCACAAGGCTCTTACAAAAATTGAGTTTTATTATCATTGTCTATAAGCACTTATCCAGTTCAGGATCACAGTGGGTCAGGAATCATTTGGCCCAAGGCAGGAACACACCCTGGAGGGGGCGCCGGTCCCTCAGAGGGTGACACACACTCAAACCTATGAACACATTTGACTCACCAGTCCTCCTATAATGTGTGTTTTTTGGACTGTGGAAGGAAACTGGAGCACCCAGAGGAAACTCACACGGACACGGGGAGAACACACCAAACTCCTCACAGACAGTCACCCGGAGCGGGACTTGAACTCACAACCTCCAGGTCCCTGGAGCTGTGTGACTGTGACACTACCTGCTAAAGGCCAGGCCTTATTGTGACCTGAAACCTGCGATTGTAATTTTGTTAAATCTGGCTTGAAAACAATGGAAACTTTGTTAATAATGATGTAACTATTAAAGATTATTTAGCAACCTGAACTAATCACGTAATTTGGAAATAATGATCAAGAGGTGTGGAGTACTTAGGAAGGTCTAAGAGAGACCAGGTGTTGACTTAGAATTGTTACTTGCTTGTTTGGAAAGCCGTAATTCTTTAAATAAAGCTTAAAGCCTGTTCTCTTTTAAGCTGGATTCTGTGTTTGTGATGTTTTTGACGAAGTCAGGCATTTGACAAAGCCAGGTGTTTAGGGCAAAAAGCCTTTTGCACCTGAAAAATCTTCACTTCTCCTTCTGGAGGAGAGTATGTAATGTACCTTTAGGGAACACAAATACACTATAAAACAACTGCTGTACATTTACATGCTGGTAATGTTTGTACTTTTAGTGAAAATAACGTAAATGAACCACACATTTTTTCTGACAGGTTTAGGGTATATCAGAAATGGACAGGATAGTGAATAGTGAACGAGATGCTGGTGACAAACCTCCCTTGTCACTAATCGCCATATTTAGACTGGTCATGGAGGTGGTTGAAAGTTGGAAAACACACTGTCTTTAGTTGTAACACATGCATAGTTTTCAAAAAATGACAGAGCTGTCTGCATTTTCTAAGGAGACTGGGGCCTTTTGGTGTGTGTACAAAATTCCCACCCTGTTGTTGCAAGTGTTATAATCTATTCTGTTGTGTGCAGTGGCAACAGCATCAACATCAGTGCTCTGAACAAAATGGATATGGAAAGCTGGCTCTCTTGTGGGCTTCAAGCTTGATGTCCTGGAGGTTGTGACAGAACGACAGACTCTCAGTAAGTTGCTAGCCACTGTGGCCAATACATCACATCCCCTGCAAACAGCAGTGAAAAACAGAAGCACATTCTACAGAAGACAGATACAGCTGAGCTTTATTAACCAGCCGCTTGTGAAATATTCCCTTCCACTGCAACAAGAATCTAAAATGAGTCTCCTAACTGCAGGGCCAGTACTGACCTCCTGCTGAGTGAACTGTGCTGAGTTACTCTGTACAGCTCCCTGTGTTTACAGTATATTAATACACACAGATATTTTCTCAGTGCTGTTCTTACTAGTCTTGCTGCTGTTATAACGCTTACACTATTTCATTCTGCACTTTGGACTGACTACTGTGTGTGCTGTGACTCAATAAGTCCTTATTTTATATTATTTCTTTATACCAGACAGTGACAGACAATTTGACAGTGATGGAGTGCTGCCACTGGGGGGCTCATGTAACCTGCTGTAATATCATACAAATTTCCCTGACCAACTAGCAAAGGCAGACAGATAAGTCATTTGTGCCCAGGAGACTATAACAGTAGGATCCAGACGGGACTACTTTCCTAATATTTTTAAAGTGGATTACTATATCGAAGCAGACTTTGTGAAGCTGCAAACCAATCAATGCAATCAAAAAAACAAGGTTCTGATTACAAAATAACACTAATAACAACAAATTAGGAATGTACGGTGAGGGAGTTTTTCCTTGCCATTGCTGCCCTTGGCTTGCCCATGGGCGGCTTGGACCCTGATCTCTGTAAAGCTGCTTTGTTATGACTTTCTGTTGAGAAAAGCGCTATATAAATAACATTGAATTGACTGATTGATTGATTGATTGATTGATTGATATTATTGTTGGAGGATAAGTGATTTATAAAAATAAATAAATAAAAAATAAATAAAATACCAGCATTAGACCAATAGAGTTTTAAAGCATACGGTTTAGACACTGTCTGCCTTTTTATCAATTTCAGCACATTTGAAAGCGCATAGATATAAAATCTATATTTCTCTATAAAGCTCTTATACAGTGTTGTTACAGTCTACAGGCTTTTGCTCCCATGCCCCTCCCCCACATTGTATGGTCTGATGCCACCTACACGTCACTCAGTGTAACTGTCTTCCTTTAACCCTTTCCATGGTGTTATGCTCCATGCTCCTGCTCTTCACTTCTGCCCTCGTCTGTATTCACGGACACAGCCCTTCCTATGCGCATTGTCTGTTATTTACACTTTATTTGGTGCTCCATTCCTTACAGTTAATTAACTACATTACAAAATATATTGGCTTTTCAAATAATCTATTTTAATCATTACATAACATTTCTTATTGTTGTAAAGAATATCAAACTATCAAAATGTCATTTTTTCCAGTGTGTTAGCAAATGAATAAATATATGAACAAATATATATATAATTAATATCCTGTCACTATTTTATCATCTTCAGGGTTATGGTGGGTACAAAGCTGACCTGGAATCATTGTGCACAAATCAGAAACACACCCTTGAGAGGGTGCCAGTCCATTACAGGGCATCACACGCTCACACAGTAACACCTGTGGATAAATTCACACAGCCAATCCATCTACTAACATGGGATTTTGGACTGTGGGAGGAAAACAGAGAACCTGGAGGAAGTCCATGCCCACACAGGGAGAACACACCAAAGAGTGAACCTAATATATACGACAAATAGGAAATGCAAAAGGAATAGGTCTCTGTAGGATTTTTCCCTTCATTTCAAAAACCGCTTAAGACTGTGACCCAAATAAATCATGGATTCTCCCGTACAGTGACTTCATCTCACTTTGGGTAGAACTTAGCAAATCCTTCTAAGGGATTGTAATCTCCAGTCAGTTTATTTTAGAGACCTGCAACTACTATTTGTAGGTTTATAGTTAATGACAGTATTTCATAAGATGCTGCAATTTTTTTTACCATCTACACAGTGAAAGTCTGGTGTGTTTTGTCACAGAACATGGTGCAGAAAAGCTTAATCTGACCAAGAAAGGACCACTTGTGTGCCTTGCAACATACCCAACCAGAGAGGTAGTGACAGGTGGCAACTAAGTCCATGTACCTTCCATTATTTGGTTTTCCGTTGCCAATTCTGCAATAGAAAAACCCAATTTACCAATGTTGTACCTTTCATTATTTGAAGCATTTCCCAATACTGAATGGTATAAAAACCGGTAAATGCACCGCTGGGCACCTCAAGCTGTGTTCATTTTGCTTTCTCTCTGAGTCACCATCTTTCACTATAGCACTCAAAATGTGGAATAGGATTAGAAACAGAAAAAGAGATAACAAAAGGTGCCTGGACCCTTTCAAAATAAGGATAAAACAATAAAACACCCACGAGAAATAAAGTCAGTGTGGGAAAACATGCGAAAATGAATTCAAAATATCAGTTGATACAATGAATGTAATTGTGTAAACTTCACATCTCCACAATGTGTTCAAAAGTATGAAGACACACCTTAGATATATATAGATATACACACACCTTAGATATATATATTTAAAAGCATAAAAGTGCCTCAGAAGAACAATGACCAATAGAATTAAACACTCAGCAGCAGCTATGCTTAAGTGCACCAGGCCCAATGACAAGCTAAGGCCAAAATGGTTTAACACCACAGCTATGAGAATTCTACAGTCACATGTCGTCACTATCCAATGAAAAACATGATTCTCCAAAAAAGTAACCTTATAGGAAAAACAAGAACCCTTATTAACTTTCAATAGAAGTCAATCTAAATGATTTTAGTCCAAGTAATTTGGCTCTTTTATTGGTCCGGCCATCATGAATTTTTTCCCACTATGTGAAGGACAGCCGCTGTGTTCAAACGATGTAGAAAAATAAAAACTGACAAAAATGGTGATGCAAGTTTTTGATCGGACAGCGACAATGTGCTTAATAACACTGAACAGAACTATGAGATTGGAAATTGTCAACTGTTAGCTAGGAAACATATGGAAGCCCGTTTATGCAAAATAAAATAATAATAAATTTAGGCACCATGTTTTTTTTTCATTAATATGTAAGATGCTGTCTCAATATTCTGAGACACTATTTAATTATTTTGAGATACTAAGTCAATATAGTGAGATTGTATACTATATCAATATATTGACTTATTATCTCATAATAATAATAGTATGTTGTAAAACTGAGATAGCAATTTACATATTAATGAAAAACATTGGTGCCTTTTTTACTATTATTTTATGTGGCGAAAACAAGCTTCCATAGAAACCTGCCCTCAAGTACTAAGTGATATTTTTCCTAACAGGAAAACTGGATGGAAACTTGGCTGGACATGAATTTTAAAAAGGGTCTGCATTCTGCACACAACTTTGAATAAATCTATACATATAGACTACTCCCCTTGTACACCATGGGCTGCATGAGAACATGAATTATTAACATCTCCAGTGTGTTACACATGACCATGGAGTATTTCAGACTGATGGTGTGACTGTGGATGAGTGACAGACGAGAAGTGGAGAGTTTCTTCACCCCTCTGTGCTCACGGAAGAGGGGAGTAATTACTGAGACCACCTTACTGCCCACAACCATGCATCCTCCTGTCGGCTCCTATCTCCACCATGATTGTTCTCCATAGCAACAAGCTCCATGGGTTCCTCACGTGCACCGCGGCTGGGCAGTGTGCCGTGCTTTGCTGTCTTTTAATCGCTGGAGCACTTATTTACAGCCGTTTCAACCTCAGGACTGGGTTTTAACAGGCATCCCACCCACACCTGTCTCACTCCCTTTCAGAAGCCTGTCAAAAATACAGGAAAGTACAGAGCGTCTACAGATAATGGCCGTCTGATAAGAAAGAAAAAAGAGCAAGAAAAAAAGGAGATTCTTGCTTAAAGGAGTAATCAGTCATTTTTCCCCCCCACGATGTTTTGGAAAGTGATTATATAATATTCATTCAATAATATATTTTTTATTGTAACTGACATGTAACTTCTTTATTCTGTTTAAGGTCATGCTACGCTGGGTCAGTCCATCACAGGGTGATTATTTATTATTTTTACATTATTACTATAGGGTGCAAGTCACAGGGATTTGTACAATGTGTATTCCCGGAAAGAACAAGTTAATGTTCAAAACAGCAGACCCCTTAAAGATGGGTATAATAGGCCTTGTTTAAAATTATTTTTATTACAAAATCTTTGACACATCCAGGCCACTAGGTCTCAGTATAGTGGTTGTTTACTAAAATGACAAAGCCTTATTAGAGAAAATGACTGACTGCTCCTTTTATTTTCCTGTAGCTCAAACACTGTCCTGAAAAAAATCAGCCTTCATAGCACTTTCGTTTACCTTCTACTGAACTAAAGGCAAGAAGTCAACCATTTCTCATTTGACTGTTGAAACCTAAGCCTTCTCATGTTCTTATTATTCCCTACATGTACTTGTTAGGGTGTAAACAACAGTACTATTTTACTGTCGACTCTGACAGTCTGTCATATCTGTGAATGCTTTACACTATACACTACAAAAAAAAAGTAATAATAACACTCTTGTCAATAGATCTTCCCTGGGCTCCCCCTGTAGAGTTGTAGAGTGTAGAGACATTTTTACATGACTGTCCTGAAATTCAGGGGCGAGGGGGAGAGAGTGGGTGCTGTTTTCTTACCCTTCTCCAAAAGTTACATAGTGCAATTTCTACAGTGCTGAGCCCGGAGTAGCAAAGACAGCGGGTCTGTTTGTTCTATTACAGGCCAGCAGAGCATCACAATGATTTTGAAGCTGTAATTTTAAGGTAGTGTCGCAGTCACACAGCTCCAGGGACCTGGAGGTTGTGGGTTCGATTCCCACTCCGGGTGACTGTCTGTGAGGAGTTGGTGTGTTCTCCCCGTGTCTGCGTGGGTTTCCTCTGGGTGCTCCGGTTTCCTCCCACATTCCAAAAACACACGTTGGTAGGTGGATTGGCAACTCAAAAGTGTCCTTAGGTGTGAGTGTGTGAGTGAATGTGTGTATGTCTGTGTTGCCCTGTGAAGGACTGGCGCCCCCTCCAGGGTGTATTCCTGCCTTGCGCCCAATGATTCCAGGTAGGCTCTGGACCCACTGCGACCCTGAACTCGATAAGCGGTTATAGATAATGAATGAATGAATGAATGAATGAATGAATTTTTAAGATAAAAATGTGCTCTACAGTTCCTTTAAATCTAGTCAATATTCTAGTCAATATTCTTACATAATATTTGTCATTATGAGATATTTGTAAAAGCTAATTCCGGGCTTGTTTTAAGTCATTTTATCTAGTGAAAACATTATTCTATTGGCAGGTATCCGAACTTCTTTTGCATGAATTATTACTAAGCACAAGGAAAATGATCGATGAATGGTATAAGACTTTCTCCTATAATATTCTTACTCATGCCCTCACTATGAGAATAACAGAATTAAGTGACTAGATTTTTTTTTGCACTGTACTGCAGGCCATAGTAGATGAGCACAATGGGCCCTGATCACAGTTGAACACAGTATGTGTCATGCCACATGGTTGCTTTCATTCACAAAATATGATTACCATCTTCTCCCAGAGATGAGCTGTGAAGACAGAGTGAGAGATGATGAGGGAAGAATGGCCCACTGAGTGGAGGAAGCAGGAAGGGAAGCTTTAAACCAGCAACTAGACTGAACTCTTCTAAAAACTGCCAGCACTTTCACACACTCATTATCAGAACTACATCTGGACCATTGGGGAAGATGCACAAAATGTTCACCCAACACTTCTTCTGTATGAACAGGGAGTTTCTCCATCTTTGCTGCAGTAACATCTTCTACACCATCAAAGATTTGATAGTATTCAGCCACTGCTCTTCACACCATTGCTGGGGGTGGCTTTATACAACTTTAGCAAACACTTGACATTGACCATGCAGAGCTTAAACCTGTGCAATTCATTTGTGTATTTATTTCATTTCAAGCTTTTCTATGAAGATTATACAAGTGCTGTGTGCACAACTGAACATCAGTGTTAGCAATGGTTGCACTGAGTGATGACAAACCTTTGGCAATACAATATACATGAACAGTATGCGATTGGTGATTAACTAACCTGTCTGTAAAAGGCATGTACTTACTCTTCTGAGTGTGCCCTGTGCAACTTTGATTAATAAGATTATTAGGGTTATTTCCAGTAAAATACATTTCAACATCCATTTTTTATGATTTGAGGGCTTGGTAGTGAATGAATTGTGCCAGTTCACTAGCTCTGGGTTATTATTTTAAAGGAGCATTAAGTAATTTTTACCATCAGATATAGCAAACAATAAATCCTGAAAGTGGTGCTGTCAAAATTAAAGCATTAATGCATGTAGATTAGGGGTGGGCGATATGGCCCTAAAACAACATCATGATATTTCAGGGTATTTTGGTGATAACGATATTCTTGGTGATATGACAAAACACTGAAAAATACTTTTTTATTAATTTCAAGGACACACTATTGCAAACAAACTAAATCTATATTAATATTAATTAAGTTAAATTAAGTATATTTAATATGTATTAATAATATAAAATGGATTTATTTTACTACAAATGTAACAGTTTCAAACATTCAGAAAAAAGTGAAAAAAAAATCTGTAAACATTTTGTAACAGTAGCTTACCAAGTTACTGATCATTTCGGTGAGATTAATAACGTAGTAAATAATTAAAAATTCAGCTTGTGCCATTTCAGCAATTTGAGCAATTTCAGATGCTAATTTGAAAATTGTGAATTGGCAAATTTGATATTTTAGTTTATTACTCAGTCACAAAAAAACAGGGAATCGTGTGATGACATGGCTGAGGTTATAAATCCTCAGGGCTCCACAGACATCCATATTGCCGAAAGTGTTGTGGCTGGATGACTACGTTAATCGGAGAATGTCTTGAGTAACAGATGACACAGAGGAAGAACAAATTTATTTGGTAATATGAGATTCTGAGACCCCTTAAAGCTTCTCTTTTATAGCTCCATTACAATGTAGTAGATAAGTCCCTGCTCTTATTGCCAGCAGTACTCATAAAACTGTTCTTTATATTACAACCATAAATGATATTTCATATTATCATCATAGGCTTCTCCAGCCTTGTTAATATGGACAGTTGAACTAATGGTTTTTAGTTTCAGAAGTTAAATTTATGGCCCTTAATCACAGAAGTTGCACACAATCGAAAATGAGCATGCACAAATTTCACTGCACTTTCAACTCAGCCCCAAATTCAGCTCATAAATCGTACATACATTGCACACAAGTATGCCCCATTTTGCACACGCCACACCTAAAATTATCTCACCAAAATTATGTGACATCTAGTTACAAGGCTTCCCAGAAGAGTAGAAGCTCTTAGTGTAGCAGGTATTAACTCCCTGCTAATGTCCTTGATTTCAAAGGATATATTAGATAAGCAGCTGCCCTTAACATTCCTCTCATGATTAAAAATAGACCAAACGTTCCAAATTATCATTACATGACTACAAACCCAGCACACGAATATACAGGTAAAATCTGGATATACAATGGTCTGTTAAGACAGTGGCAATACACATTTATGTTAATCGCATACTTTTGAAATAACATTCCAACATTTGCAGCCTGTAAGCCTTAATTGTAGAAAGACATGACCTTGAAAAAATTTACCATTAAACATCTGGCTCCTCCAAAGCAGATCACACTGCCTGTTCCCTTTTTGAATTGATGTCCCATCAGAGAATAACTAACAGGTCTTTGGGGGTCAAAGCAAAGTAGGAAATAGGAAAACAAAAACTCTTATCAAGAAATTTTTATTCAACAAAACCATATTTTATGCTCATTAGCAACACCATGAATTCTGGAACCCAAGAATAGCCAACAGGTTTATAGGTCCCCACCAATGCCAAAAGCAAATCTACACCATTGCGCTATTGTATTTTAATATTTAAGATTTTTACAGAACATTATACTTACCAGCCCTAGCTAAAGCCCACCAATGACTGGTATTAGCATTAGCATGACTGCCCACAGTTCAGGGTCACTGTGGGTCTGGAGCCTACACAGAATCATTGGGTGGAAGGCAGGAACAAACCCTGGAGGATTGCCAGTTCAATGCAGGGTGACAAACACTTACACATTCACTCACACACACTCATACCTATGGACCATTCTGAGTAGCATTTATCCCATAGCATTTTTCTAGCGTAAACATCAGTTCAGTGATAATGTACCTTATCAGTTAATAAATAATATTTATAATTAATAAATTATCATGGCAATATACAGACACAAATCCACCTGTGAGAGAACACCTGTTGAGGTCTGTCACATGAGCATAGATACGTCAGTGGTGGATAGGATCTCTCTCTTATTTTAAATCTTTAGTCTATATTTTCAGGTTCAGATGAAAGGTCTTGGTAACTCTACAGACAAATTCTTTGCACCTGATGCCAGCTTTCACAACTTTTTAAATTTAATTCTTTAAATCACTTTTAATGCAGCCAATGAATTATATAGATGATTGTAGTATTAAAGGTATGGTCTGTGCTTAATTTTACACTGATATGAGTACTCCCTTCATTCAGTTGTATGTTGTTGGGTTTTTAATAAATCATAATTTACTCTTGTGAAAACTCTACATAAATGTTATTTGAATTGAACAGTTTGATTCCTAATACATTTATCATTGACTTTTGCTGTGGTTTTAATATCCACCATCTGAATAAAAATTCAGTTCTTTAATCAGAATAACAAAGTTGGAATAAAAACAGGAACCCTATCTCAAATGAATCAACACAGCTCAAGTCAAAAGCTTAACAAATGGACTGCAAAGAACTGCCAACAAATACAATGGCTGCTCTAAAATTCATTTTGTGCTAAAGATACTATTACTGGAACACTGGAGTAACACCTTGGTTGATTTATAGCACTTTAGCTTCCAAACACTGTGGTTTTCTTGCCACTTGGCAGTTTTATATCACACCATTTCAGTTATCTGATCTATTTAGCTGCCAAAGTAAACCTAAGTCCAGCAGTACTCTTTAAAGTATGTTATTAGAAATAATGAGGCATTGTTATCCATCATTGTTCATCACAGCTAGTGCAATGCAACTTTTAATTGAAATACAGATAAGAATAAAGCTATATAGACATTATCTGAAGGAAAAGAGCCCTTGCTGTATGTGAGCCGGCACATAAAGCACAGTGGACAAAGTATAAGGATATAAGAGAACAAGCTATGCTTTGTTTCACTTTCCAACCTCCCCTACAGAAAGTGAACAAAACATTGAAATACTGTGAATTGTGCCTGAGTCCTCATGACCTCTACCACTTCTGATTGCCAACTGGCATGGATTGAAGGGTAGAAATCAGCCTTTTACAAAACAAGAGTGGACACTCTGGATGCTGTGTTAGAACCAGTAGTTTGAGCATATTTCTTTTGAAATGCCTTGCATGAGCAATTTAACAGACGTATGTGTTGGCTGAGAGACGTTCTAGTGGTGCCACACGATAATGACTCCCTGACCTAAGCTCTCTGAGTATTCCTCCACCACATGCACACGACACACCAAATACACACAAGACAGCAAGGGGGGTTGTCCAATAGCCATTTTCCACCAACTGGGCACCTAATTTGTAATGTTTGTCACATTTTCACCCACATAAATAGGTTCCAAAACCTGAGAAGTTCATTCCTAGCCAGAACCAAAGAATTATAGGCACTTCAGCACAAACTGCAATGACCTCCATGAGTGTGTCAAGCTAAAAATAAATCTCAAGAAAAAGCACATGTGGCGGACCCTTTACCTGCTTTTGATTAGAAAACAAAAGCAAATCGCAAGCAAATAAAATCAAAGAAATGCTCCAACTGTGTGTGCTCTGTCTGGGAATGTGGCGTGTGCAAGTCGAGGCGTGATGTTTTAAATTACTCTGCTGCTCTTGTTCACAAGCTCAGCAGGTCAGCTTTGGAGCTTTATTCCAAAATAGTCACTTTTAACATAACGAGACAAAATTTGACACCATTTAGACGTATATCATATATCGCTATTATTTTACCCCTGTGTAAACAGTGGATTAACCATGACTCCTTTCCTGGTTCTATCCATTTATCTATGGCTTTGGCACTCTTCTGGTTAAAACAGACAACAGTGACGCAGCACTGGTTCCCATCTAAAGTGGTGCCAATGCGGTCCAATTATTTTATCTTATCCAGTGTGAATCAACCATAAACATTACTGACGTCCTGTGGTAAAATTACATTACCCTAGCTCCCCATGTAAAACTAGCCCTGTCCAAATATGGCTTTAGAAGAGCACTGTTCAGCACGCTTGGAGAACACTAACTGCATAGCTATCAAATCCCTGTACCATTAATGGGAAGTTCTGTCTGTTTTCTTATCTGTCATGTGATACTTCACACATTAATGAAGTCAAACATCACATGTGCATACCATCAATCTTGTTACAGTTCTGATTCCTGGCTGTAAAAAATAAAATAAAAATAAAATACAAATTAGCAGCAGCATAAAGTTGGAGACATGCCCTCCACCCACGGAAGACTATTTCGTCTTTAAACCCAAGGAGTTTTTATGAATGATACTTCCTCACAAATGAGAACGCGAGCAGTGAAAGAGCTTCCTGAACTGTACTGACAAGCTGTTTATCTCCATAACTAAGACTGTAAATTAGGTCCTGTGTTGCTTTCTGAGGCTAGCTGTAGTTGGTTCCCTCTGCTCCCCAACCTGCTTTGTAATTCATAGAGTGAAATCCTGCAGGCATGCTTCTTAACTAGAAGAATAATGGTTTTTGTGTTCAGTGCTGCCTCAGTGCTAAGGCTACGCTGATTTTAATCTGCCAATGTCTTCCAGCGATGATTCACCATATTCTCATATATGTCAGCGTGCTACTAAAAACGTTTGCACTTTCCAAGTCATTTTCTTAAGACTATCATTAAGACTGAGTGAGGGGAAAGCTCCTGAATTTCAATTAGAGTCATTAGGTGCAAGAAAGCGTGATGGCTTTATCCTCTGTCAGAAACTCGCTTCTGTCTTTAAACGTCATATTCCCTGTTTCACATGTCAGAAAAGCATATATGTACTTAGAGGGGTTAATATGAGGTATGAAGCCTTTAGTTGTTAGGTATGATGGTTGTGGCTGATCACAAATTCCGCAAAATGTACTCAATTTTACGCTGGATTTGCTCCAACTTTCCTCATCCTTTTAAACCATAAATGTACAATATCACTACTCCAAATGGTTCTGGAGGCAGTGCTGTCTTTGAGGTGGAAGGAATGTTACTGGATGTCAGCCAACATGCAGGGATGTGATTGGTTAGCACACATTGGGCAGAGATTTTCAAATACGCCAGTAAAGCTCCACTTAGGCCCTCATGGTTTGCCAGCCCTGTCTGACAGAAATGAATTTGGAAGATATGTGTGGAATATTCATTCATTCATTCTTTGTCTGTACCCGCTTATTCAGTTCAGGGTCGCGGTGGGTCCATAGCCTACCTGGAATCACTGGGCGCAAGGCAGGAATACACCCTGGAGGGGTCGCCAGACCTTGTCAGAGCAACACACACCCTCACATTTGAGTCGCCAATCCACTTGCTTCACCTGGAGAGGGCCTTGAACCCACAATCTCCAGGTCCCTGGAACTGTGCGACTATATGCAGCCCCACCGTGCCACCCTTATTCATCTAATTTCATTGTGTTTATTTATTTATTTATTATTTAGTGGATTTCCAGTTTACTGTACTTAAACACAGCAGCTGTCCTTCACATTGGGTAAATTTGATGAATGGACCAACAGTAATTGTCCAGAATTACTTGGAATAAAATCTTTTTACATTGACTTTCATAGAAAGTTATGAAGGTTTTTTCCTTCTCCTATAAAGTTACTATCCTGGAGATGTGTGCTTTTCTTTGGACAATGGTGTTAAATATATTAACATTTACCAGTTTAGTGGGCTGCAACAGTCAACTCAATAAATACAACTGCCACAGTTGAAACCTCCCAGGTGAAATCAGTTTACTAATTCGTTTTCCAATTAGATTGACTATATGATTTTTTTTTTTTTTAATAAGCATTACCGCCCCCTCCAGGGTGTATTCCCACCTTGCACCCAATGATTCCAGGTAGGCTCTGGACCCACTGCGACCCTGAACTGGATAAGCGCTTACAGAGAATGAATAAATGAATAAGCATTACCAAATCAAACAATACTGCTAGAGTTGGTCAGTGCTTTCTCAAGTGCCTGCTCAACCCCAGTGATCTGGAAGTCATGAATCATTCAATCTATGTGGACACTTACATAGAGAGGGCATTTTCTTAGCTGTTGGGATTAACACATAGACCTGTCCTCATAGTGTATCTATTTTCTAGGTAACATTTTTTTTTTACCCCTTCACTGGAGGATTATCCATCATTGGCCCCACTGCCTTGTTACACCTGGAGCTCAGGACTATCTGTGGCTTATAATCAGTAAAACTGATGGAGCCCTTGGGATGTCAGATAAGAAGAAGCTTTGCAGAATGGAGGGTCAAATGAAGCATATTATTACTCTGCTTTCTAATGTGATTCTTCTTGGTGAAGGCCATGAGCTGTCACTCTGATTTATAGCAGCTTTAAAAAAATGGAAGCATGTGTAACCTGCTTTAACAAACAGTGAGACACACTTAAAGAGTGACTTGGAGGACAGTGTAAGATAAGGCTGAAACAGGATATGATCGCAGTGCTGAGGCCAGAGAATGTGTCCAGTATGTATAGAGCAAACCAGAGAGCTGCTTATCTCCTGAGTGACTAAACCCGTCCTGTGAACTCAGGCGAACTTCCTCCAGGACACTATTCTTCAGGAAATGAATGAGGATGGGATGCTATAAAGAGCTCTCTAAAGGTGATGACTGATTGCTTTTCTATGATGGACTGAGCACAGGGTTCATACTGAGATGGAACCATTTGGCTGAATGATTTGGGGGAATCTTACTGAACAATTCGGCAACCAAAATATACATGAAGATTATTTTAATCGATATCGATAAATTAATTCATTTCAAAATGTATTTTATAATAACAATTACAGCTCTTGTGGTATATTGGCAATTCATTTTGTTGATGATAGGAAATTTGGAAATTATTGACCAAATGTATTGATAGAACATCTATGTAGGCATCCACCAGACAAAGTCTTTAGTTTTTGTCTCAGGCACTGTGAGTTCACCTTCTCTTTAGGTTTAAGATGTACTGATCTGGCAAATAGTGAAGACAGAACAATGCAAGGGCTCTATTTATTAAAGAAACTGTAGATAATATTTTTTTACCTTAAAATTACAGCCTTAATATTATCATGATGCTTTACTGTCCTGTAACAGGGTAAACAGAGCCTATGTCTTTGCTTCTCTGGGCTCAGCACTGCAGAGGCTGCACTATGTAATATCTGGAGGAGGGTAGGAAACCAACTCCCTCCCTTCTGCCTGATTTCAGGATAGTGCTGTAAAATGGAATTGCACTGTGCAACTTTAGGGGGAGCTGAGGAGCAAAAAATACCAAATCTTACCGTATTCCTTTAATATGGCAATAAATGTTGCAAGAATGTGAGAAAACTTTTTCTCCCATAGAACCCTTTTCTATGTAAAAACTATTTATGTAGGATTTATACCACATAAAATATATATTTTAGCAAGTAAAATCTTAATTCTTTAATATTTCTCATTATGACATTGTCATAGGCTTATTATAAAATTACTCATCCTACTTTTTAAGTTGTTTTAAGTCATTTTACCCAGTTAAAGTGTCTTATTTCTTTATTCTTTAAATATCTGTTTCAAGAAATAATATTTGCAACAAGCAAAATTATTAGCCACTGGAATAAGACACTTGATCTTTAGATAAAATCAGTTAAAAGAAGTTTAATTGTCTAGAAATATGAAAAAACAACAGAACGTTCATTCATTCATTATCTGTAACCACTTATCCAATTCAGGGTCACGGTGGGTGCAGAGCCTACCTGGAATCATTGGGCACAAGGCAGGAATACACCCTGGAGGGGGCGCCAGTCACACTACACACATTCACACCTCTGGACACTTTTTAAGTCGCCAGTCCACCTACCAACGTGTGTTTTTGGACTGTGGGAGAAAACCGGAGCACCCAGAGGAAACCCACGCGGACACAGGGAGAACACACCAAACTCCTCACAGTCACCCGGAGCAGGAATCGAACCCACAACCTCCATGCCCCTGGAGCTGTGACACTACCTGCTGCGCCACCGTGCAACGTTCTAACTTATAATCTTTACGTAGTAGGACATCATATCAGATTCAGTGTGTAAAACAGAATCATGCTGAAGAATGCATTCTACATTAGGAAACTCTACATAAACATTTCAGCTTCTCCTGATTCCACAATGAAAGAGCACAATAAATAATGTGCAAAAGAGAAAAATCATACAGACACAGCACCCAAAATCTCTACTATGCATTAATGAATACATGAAAACTACAGAACAGTAAAAAGCCAAAAAGTTTAATGAGCTGTAAAACAGTTGAGTTCTGCTGCAGGTTCTGATCAGTTCATATTCCATCATTTCAATGTTCAAAATGATATGCTTGTGCCAGGCATCACATATTTAAAAAAAAAAAAAAAACCCTTGTAAAGTAGTGCCACTGGAGAGCTCTGCATGATTTGAGAACCAAAGTAACAGTGTTGTTACATCCACTTCCTTGACTAGCACCATACAGAGTTATGTGGGACTGAAGGCCCACCCTACCTCCCTCATCCAGCGACAGAGAGGCCAATTACACTCTACTGGACTGCCAGCCATGGACATAACATATAACTCACAATATTCCTACAACAGGGTCAGCACTTAGATGACTAGACCCCTTAGAATTTTCATTCATTCATTGTCTGTAACCGCTTATCCAGTTCAGGGTCGCGGTGGGTTTGGAGCCTACCCAGAACTACCGGGTGCAAGGCAGGAACACACCCTAGAGGGGGCGCCAGTCCTTCACAGGGCAACACAGACACACACACACATTCACTCACACACTCACACCTACGGACACTTTTGAGTCACCAATCCACCTACCAACGTGTGTTTTTGGACTGTGGAAGGAAACCGGAGCACCCGGAGGAAACCCATGCAGACACAGGGAGAACACACCAACTCCTCACAGGCGGTCACCCGGAGCGGGACAGGAACCCACCACATCCAGGTCCCTGGAGCTGTGTGACCGCAACACTACCTGCTGCACCACTTTAGAATCTCCATAATAATAATAATAATAATAATAATAATAATAATAATAACAATAGGAGAAACTGCAAGAGGAAATCTGAACAAAATCTCAGCTGGTCATTATGAGTATGACCACAAATTTAATGTTTAAGTAATTCAGCCCCCACCCCCTCCACCCCAATAAAGTGAACGTGTGTTAGTATTTCAGTGTGTCCCACATATGAACGTCCCAATTGAGGAGAAAGTGAGAGCAGGCCCAGTAATCTCTGATTAATTTAGTGAAACTAGATTTTTTATCAGATAAATTCAAGGTCATTCCCACATACGATGGAGTTTTAGGGCCATGGCATTAAAAAAAAAAACAAGATTCCGAGAATAAAATTAGGATTGTGAGAATAATCTCGGAATTCGCTGCACGTGCAATGGGGCAGACACACAGTGTAATTGTGGAATGCAGTGTATTGCTTAAGTCATACTATGGTATAGATTTCAGGAATAAACACTTCCACATCAGGACCAGACTGTGATTAGTATTTAAACACTGAATTGGTTTCACAGGATACAATTAATGGTCACAAAAATGATGGATCCAGAGCAAGTGGACCTCCAGCGTGCCCACGAGGCTCCATCACGTTACGGCTCAGACTCGTACAATAAACTAAAGCCGTACACATTGCAGTCAGGGGCTGCACTGACAGGTTTAGTCCACATGTCGTGTGGATGCATTTAATAAATAATTCTGTTCACTTCACGGATTACACTGTCTACATATTATAATAAATAATAACCCAAAACAGTGCTTCTCTAAATATTCTGACTATATTTGTGGAATAATATGGACCTTTTTTTACTCAATATTCTGAAATTATTATCTGAGTTCTGACTTTATTCTCGGAATCTTTTTTTTTCCAGGTCCATCACAGGGCACCACCCTCACTCACTCAGGAACTGCAGACTACACTCAGACTGCAGGTAGTGTCACAGTCACACAGCTCCAGGGGCCTGGGGGTTGTGGGTTTGATTCCTGCTCCGGGTGACTGTCTGTGAGGAGTTGGTGTGTGATCTTAGGGAGAATTAGAGCTTCTGTCATTGCTGCTTTGGGCTCAGAACTGCAGAAAGCACACCATGCATCTTTTTGAGCAGGGTAGGAAATTAACTTGCATTACAACCTGTGGCTATTGCAAAATGTCTGCAATATTTGGTGGTGCATTAACGGGTCATTTATTTCCAAACTCCGCTATGTCAGTGTCATTTCTACACTAAGAATGGGGCTACGTAGGTATGCAGAGAAACAGCTAGGCTACAATCTGTAATTGTACCTCTGTGGTCTGCAGAACTCATACAATGGACAACAAGTGTAGAAACAAGGAGGGGATTGTAATGTTATGGCAGATCAATGTTTATTAATGTACATGTCTGATCACAGCAGTGCCAGTAATGCGAGCTGTCAGTAGTCTTTGTGAAGCTCCACCGTGTGATCACTCTCAGCCCCCACAGCTGTCCTGACATGACTTGAAGATGGCACGTCAGCACTGGACCGCAGGTGGGCGAACGTCCTCTTCCCCAGGGGATCTGACATTTCCCTCCCTGCATGTTATCCCAGTGCACCCCATGCCAATCACTCGCCACAGACGTTATCTGCAACTAGTACACATTCAGCAGAGCTTTACACAACACTTTCTTTCAACTTTCATATGGAAATCACATTCTTAATTTCAAAGCAGGCCTGCCATCTCACTGGGGAATAACTGCAAGGGTCTGAGTGATTGCTCTCAATTGCACTCTGTCCGTCTCATCAAGGACACGCATATAAGCTAGGAGTGCACAGATCGTGATTTTTCATGGCTGATTCTGATTTCTTATAAGTGAATTTAGCTGATGTTTTTTTAATTACTGTATTATTTTACTGGGTCCTTTTGTGTGTGTGTGTGTGTGTGTGTGTGTGCTCTGCCTAAATCAGAAAACATGGTATAAAAAGGAGTCATTCTAATGTTATGCTACTTATGTGTGCTTCTCCAATGACAGCAGTGGACCTGTGTTTATTTGAGAGTGTAATGGAGTAAAACAAACTAAATAAGCACTGAGAAATAAATGTACCCCTACTTAAATATGGCAAAAATGAGATTGTAGGTGAAAGAGAACTGAGCAAAAATGACTAAAAACCAGAGCTTCTGCTCCTCACTCCTCGTGCTGAACTGAACTGTGGCTCATTCTCATTTGAGGAACAGACGCTAAAACCGGTTATTCTGAACATGGCTGTTTAGACAGTGGGAGAACAGTGTTATGTGTGTTTGATGCTTTTGACCAAAGCATGTCACAGACCCCCAGAGAACTGTGGTAACAGAAAAGAGGTGTAATAAATCCACTTATGAATTAAGCCTGATTGGTTGGGATGTGTCTGAGATTTATACTTTTTCAGACCTCTAAAATAAACGTTCATTCATTGTCTGTAACCGCATATCCAGATCAGGGTCGCAGTTGGTCCGGAGCCCAATGCGCTAATCGATTGTGCCACAGAGATGCACATTAATTAATACATTTAAGAACAACAATTGACAATGACAATAATTCTTAAACAAAAAAGTGAAATCAATTAACTACTGCAATATATTCTAGGAGAGCAGAATCTTTCAGCCCATAGGATTAATATGGCTACAATGAATGAATGCAATTAGCAATAACATACAACAAAACATCTATTTTGTACCTGCTTTTCACATTTTGACAGTTGAAAATTCCAGATGTTCTTGATTTTGTGTCAAGGTTTTGTGGTTGGTGGATGAAGATAAATTTGGAATGCAATCTCTTCACATTCATTTCTATTGTAAGTAAATTAATTGATTTTCTCTAACTGCTTCATCCTGTTCAGGGTCATTGTTGTCCAGAGCCTACCCAGAATTACTGGGAAGACAACCTGTCACACTCTCATGCTCACCTAGAGACTCATTTGAATAATTATTTATTGAAATATTTGAAATATTTATTTATTTTTGTGGGAGGAAACAAGAACACCTGGAGGAAACCCTCACAAACACAGAAAGAACACACGGGACCCTTTACAGACAGTGACCCAAAGTGGGGTTTAAACCACAACCCCACGACCCTACGTGTTGAACCACAGTGCTGCCCTCTATTGTAAGTTAATAATGTGATTTCCTTCCCTTTAAATGACATTTTGTTGCCAAGAATTTTTTATCAGCAATGATAATATCTGGCATATATTTTAAACAGCAAACTGTTCTGCACAAATTATAGAAGTAGTGAGCCGTCAGAACCAGACACAATTATTCAAGCACCAATCAACTGAAAGGGAATGACTACAGCAGTCACTTGGCCTTCTCCTGGGAAAAAGTCAAGCCAAGTACATAATAAGTCTCAGAAATAAACTGTCAAACAGGCTGCCTAAATTAAATACTGGGATATTAGCAATGTGCAGCTGCCAAAGGGAGTGATGACTGTGAAAGCTTAAAGGCTTTGTTAGAAGTTCTGATTATATTGCTATTGGTGACAAATGAAGGGAATTGTTAGCGTAGGTAAACACCTCCAAGGCTTCATTAACATGGTTTCCAAGTACCTGAGCCAAAATGGTTACCATTAGTCTCCCTGTACAGAGTTGGATATCAGTTCCCTCACAAAGATTAATTTGTTTACCCTCTATATCCCCAAATGAGTTACAACAACTGTCAGCCAGCCCTGAAATCTAGGAGTCAGTTTGTTGCTCATTTTCAATCTTTTCAAATAAAAGGAGCATTGTATATGAATGAATATGCACAAGTTCTAAGCAGCAGCATTAAAGGTTTACAGAAGTTGATTATGACGCATTTAATTATTCAACATATTCAAAAGAGAAATCAAACAAGCATTTAACGATTGTGAAAAAATAATGAAACATGCTGTGTACACCAGTCAACCAGTCAATTCAACTTGTTTCAATAGCATTCAGGTCCGGATTGGCCATTGGGAGAACCGGGAGATTTCTTGGTGGCCTGGGCTGTCATCTGGACATTGGTGACCTGGGCTGTCATTGTGGTCTGGACAATTATGATGAGTTCAACAGCACATTACCACTTGTGAAAATACAAGGGTTTCTAACCAAAACAAGGAACAAGGAATGTACCTGGATGTTCAAAATAGGTCTAAAAGTAGTCAGTCCGTCAAGGACATATTTTAAACGTCAATGGACATCCAAAACCACCTTAATATGTCGGTTAAGTGGTGACCAATTAATAACGTCAATGGACGTCCAAAATGCGTCTGATAGTCGTCCTTTCAATGTCTGTGTTTGGACATCTTTTCAACTTTCATTTTCAACCTTAAGAAAACGTTGATTAGACAGCAGTCAACTATGATATTTCAATGTTGAATCAACAGCTAAATGTTTACTGGGAACGATAGAAACAAATGTGAAATGAATCGTGTTTCCATCACTTTTGTGAATAAACAGCAGATGACAGCTCCGTGATCAGGGGCGGCATTGAAACGAGTGAGATGAATAGATTTGTGTGAGGTTTACTTTGAACAGAATAGTTTTTACAGATGTCTATATCAAAAACAAATTTAAATCAAAAAGTCTGATTTAATAATTATTTGTTGGGGCATCTGATACAGCTTGTTCTTAATGTTTTGACAGAAAAGTAAATATATGTTTTGTGGTCTCTGACTTTTGCGCTGTGTTGTACATATGTTCTCAAATATGACGTTCAGGTGGTGCTGGTACGAGTGATTCTAAAGTGTGAAGAGCAGTCTGCAGTCCCAGAAACAGCAGCTCAATCCGACACTTCAGCACACATTGTGCTTCATGTGCAACCAGCTGAAACATTCATTCATTCATTATCTGTAACCGCTTAACCAGTTTAGGGTTGTGGTGGGTCTGGATCCTACCCTGAATCATTGGGTGCAAGGCAGGAATACACCCTGGAGGAGGGTGACACACACACACACATTCACTCACACACTCCCACTCCCACCCCCTTTTCATCGCTCTTTTATGCATTTCATCATTTTGATATGCTATCTTTTACACCTCATCCATCGGTTTAAAAAATTTTGATATTTAGGTGTTTTTTTCTAATTTTGGGCCTTTTCCATTCGTTTTATTTTATTTTATTTTATTTTCACACACACAATGGCGAGTAGCAGCAGCCAAACGCACACAGCAGGACTGCATCAGGCACTAGGGTTTCACCCAGGATAGAGCACCAATCCTTATCTGGGCACACACACATAAAGACATTCATTCACATACACACTCAACTGTCCCAGTCTGGCCCTAATAGCATCTGTCAATGGGTGGGATATGATTGGCAGCAAATGAACAGTATGTTCTTGAAGCATGAATAATGAAGTGTAATGATCTGAGCAGCATTGACATGGGTCAAATTGTGATGTATATACTGTTTTGGTCAGAGCATCTGATTTTTGGGGTATACAGTTGTTAGTACCAACCAAAAGATGATCAAGAAAAGGAAGCTTGTCAATCATCAACAGGGTCATTGTTGCCCAAGGGAAGCAAAGGCCTGTCTGGTCTAATCACAATCAACTTTCTATCATAGCCAGCATTAACCTTTCCAGCAATTTGTGCTACAGTAGCTCTTTTGGGATGGGAACAGACTTTTGGCAGAAACTAACCACTGCATTCTCAAGGAGTTGGTTTTCATCAGGAGTGAACATTAGTAATATAATGATGCTGAAAAATTACACCGCTTTATCTCAATACATAGATTGTGGTTGGAGCTCTGTCAATGTACTTAGCACAGTTACACAGTTCTTTGATCCTCACTAGCTCACACATACCATTGGACTGGTGACCATAAGCTCAGAAAATCCTATGCTTTTACTTTCATGATTTCTATGTAGGTACTACAAACTGAACATATACTATATTTCCTGTACTGAGGTTAGAAGCTGTATCTCACTGTGAAATGAGAGGTGAAATTTGCAAAGGAAATAAAAAAGCCAGGGCAGAAATTACAGGGTGTCTAAATATGTTCTGAATGGTAGGAAATTAAAAAAATAATAATAAAAATGAGAGCGGTCCTCATAGCTATAAACAATATTCACTCACTGAGACTGGAAACAGCAATATAGCACTTGTTCAAAAAAGAAAACTCTGTACAGATCAAGTCAGATAGCTTGAAAACTTTACATAGGGGTGGGGGGGCGGGGGGGTTTAAATCTTATAAATGTTAAAAGTGGGATGCTCAACAAAGCTTGGTTGGATACACTCAAAATGAGAGCAAGCAAACACACACTGCTCAGCCAGAATTAATTCATGGTGGATGTTGTGGTAGAATGAGTAAATAGACTCCTAAAATTAAGGTCCTACAAAGGGTTCTTTGAGTGATGCCATAGAAATCCCACTTTTGGTTCCATAAAGTGGTGCTACTGAAAATGTCTGGTTGTGTAAAGACTAGGGCGGCACGGTGGCGCAGCAGTTAGTGTCACACAGCTGGAGGGACCTGGAGGTTGTGGGTTCAAGTCCCGCTCCAGGTAACTGTCTGTGAAGAGTTTGGTGTGTTCTCCCCGTGTCCACATGGGTTTCCTCCCACAGTCCAAAAACACACGTTGGTAGGTGGATTTGCGACTCCAAAGTTTCCGTAGGTGTGAGCGAATGTTTGTGTGTTGCCCTGTGAAAGACTGGTGGCCCCTCCAGGGTGTGTTCCTGTCTTGTGCCCAATGATTCTGGGTAGGCTCTGGACCCACCGTCACCCTGAACTGAATAAGTTACATATAATGAATGAATGTGTGAAGACTCATGGCCAGTACTCATTTTGCTTGTTGTGCTTCATTTAACATTGTCTTTGCGCTCTCACATCCAGCCCTGTGACTGTGGATGCTGAGACGAGGAATCAGAACAACTCTGAAGTGCATGATAATTTTGATTTTGATCATTTGGATTGTAACCCTATGTCGGAAAATATGCCGATACCCCATCTAAAGAGTGAACTGAGCTACTTTAAAACATACAAAACATACACGGCTGACACAGGTGCCCACAAATACTGTTTGTATAATCTCCATAGAAAAGATCATCAGCATATAGAATCTAGATAGATATTCAAGATAATAGGAAATAGATAACAGATTATCAAGTTAGAAAATCAATAGAATTTGACGCTCTGATGCAGCTGTATGTCCTGTCAGCGTTAGGTATGGTCGCAAAGCTAAAAGCCTGTCTGTTAAAGTGACAAGGAACGTCTTCATCTAACCTAAATCTGGCATTCACTCTGCCGTTTCTGCTATAAAATTCTCAGCTGTAATATTCTCTTTTCATGGGTGCCAGTCCATGAGACAAGCTCCCAGAACTGGCTTCATAGCCAAGGCATTAATTAGAGCACTACAGCTCCTCTGCCTATCTCATGTATCCTTGGGGGAAAAGCCCTTTGCTCTACAGTGTTTCACAGTGAGGAAATGGGGAGTTAGGAATAAAGCTTATTAAACGTGATCCAGGTTTTGTCATTTAGAGACAAAAGGTCTTCCCCAAAATCTGAAGTGCCACCCTTAAGATTAAATCAACATATGAAATCCAATTAGGCTTGGTCGTGCCACCCCACTTGGCTGAACAGTCAGATCATGTTCTGACATAAAACGGCTCAGAGATCACATAAATATATTATTATATCCTTCGTAAAATGGTCAACGCTGAAATAAAAAAATACATTTTTAATAATTCAACTACTAAGATTTAAACAAGGTCACTTGGGGTGTTTCGTGTGAAATGGATAAGAATTTACAGATAATGAATGAACAAATGTAAATGTGAAGTACAAAATTTGAGGTACTATACAAATGTCATAAATGGAAAAACTGCAGTACAAGACAAAATGTAGGACTTGGGCCCTTTAAATATTGATAATATATGGCAGCTAATATATTGTCCCTAACCTGTAATGAAAACAGAGCCTCTGTTGTTGCTACTCTGGACTCAGCACAGCAGAAACTACACTAGGTAACTTTTGGAGGAGGGTAGGAAACCACCCCCACCCCCCAGGAATTCAGGACAGTGGTATAAATCTGAATTATACTATGCACCTAGTGTTCCTTTAAACAACTCAGTATTCTTTTGTCATCTACTGTTACACCTGTGTCTGACATTAGCTAATATGTTTATGTACTGTAGCTATGAAGCTAATGTAGCCAAAAAGGGAATGTGTGGATATATATGAAATATGGCCACTCTATCCTCCCCTAATACTGGTAAAATGCCTCAAAATTATAGGTCTTGCACATTGATCTCTTGCTAAAACAATGTCTTGACCATCCTCAACACTTTCTCTTGTTCACAGGAAAGAACTGTAATGCCCAGAACATCTTTAAGTGTGGTGTTCTCACTTGTGCTCTACTGAAGGAGTGGAGGAGGTTCACTTTAGCCCAGCATCTCCACTCTGTTACCACAGAAACAGGTGGCAAGTGAATCAACAGTGGGCTGACACTGTGTCAGGGGCCAAAACTGAAAGCCACGTCCAAACAGAGGTCACTCTCA